>NC_068939.1:185606536-185906536 GCF_016801865.2 Culex pipiens pallens
CCCACAGGGTAAAACGGGCATTGAAGTTTGAGGTCCAAAACACATGAAAATTCTTAAAATTGCTCGCATTTCCGTAAAACTTCATCAATTCCAACTCTCTTAGATGCATTCGAAAGGTCTTTTGAAGCCCTTCAAAATGTGCTATAGACACCCAGGATTGGTTTGACTTTTTCTCATAGCTTTTGCAAATTACTGTTAAAAATGGATTTTTTCAAAACCTTAATAACTTTTGGCAACAGCCTTCAACACCCATACTCCCATAGGTCAAAAGTTAGGGAATTTCATGGACTATAAGCCTATGGTATTAACTTTTTGGCCAATCGCAGTATTTCTCATAGTTTTACGATTTTTCTAGAACAAACATTTTACAACGTTAGTTTTTTGGCCTGTAGGCCTCCAAAGAGGCACTTTTTGGTCTCAATTTTGACATATTCGGAATCCTCAGAAAATTTTACATTAGATTGAGGTGTTAGAATTTTGAATTTGATTGGAAAAAATGCCATTTAAAATTAATTAAAATATTATTTAGCATTTTGTCGAGTTAGGGGTAAAACAAGTTTTCGCCTACTTGATACAGCATTTGACGTATTGATCATAGAGTAAATAAGATCTATTTCTTTTTTCAAAAATGTTTTATTTAATTATTTTTTAAATCAAAATTACAACTCCAATACTTCTAACTTACGTGAAATTGTCCGAAGATTCCGAATATGACAAAATTGAGACCAAAAAGTGCCTTCTTCTTGGCCTACAGGGCAAAAACTAACGTTGTAAAATGTTTGTTCTAGAAAAATCGTAAAACTATGAGAAATAATGCAATCGGCCAAAAGTGAATACTAATGGCGTATAGTACATTAAATTCCCTAACTTTTGACCTATGGGAGTATGGGTGTTGGAGGCTGTTGCCAAAAGTTATTAAGGTTTTGAAAAAATCCATTTTTAACAGTAATTTGCAAAAGCTGTGAGAAAAAGTCAAACCAATCCTGGGTGTCTATAGCACATTTTGAAGGGCTTCAAAAGACCTTTCGAATGCATTTAAGAGAGTTGGAATTGATGAAGTTTTACGGAAATGCGAGCAATTTTAAGAATTTTCATGTGTTTTGGACCTCCAAATTCAATGCCCGTTTTACTCTACTTCCCTTTGTCGTAGACGGCTCATATTTGGCATGAGTTCATCTCATGTATAGACAAACAAACCCTGAAAGTTTCATCCAAATCGGAGCACCTCGATACGATCTCTAGAACAAACCTAGCAGAATCTATAAATACTGCCTCTTAAGTTTTTATATAAAATTAAATTTGAATAAAAGTCTTCCTTCCAAAATTTTGAAAATATTTAATGATCACATTTCCAATGTTTTTGAAAATTTATGTTTCTTTTTGTTTCTAAAAATGTGTACTTGATATTTTTTACCTAGTTACAAAGTAGTATTTTCTGTTCCTTATATCAAGAGATAAAATCAATTTCGAAGCACGGTTTTCGCAATTTAACTTTCTGTGACAATTTTGACTTTTTCCGTGGTAAAATTTATCTTTTAAATTTAAAAACAATGGATTAAAATGTCAAATTTTTCCTTTAAAAAATTTCAGGATATTTCATAAAATTTGGCTTGAAAATTTTAGCTTTTTTGAAGGTTATTCTGTAACTTTTTTCTTGCAGTAGATTTACTCGTTTTTTTAATCACCCGCAAACTCTGTCCCCAACTTTGAATTCATCTGCTGTTGAAAGGCAGTCCACATCTCAGCCTAGGATAGTAACTTCAAACAAGTAATGCTTTAACAACAAATAATATTTTTTATGACAGACAACGCGTTTTTTTTCAAGTGGTAATTGACATTGGTTTTTATATGTGAGTCATCACACAGTAAAAAAATTATGTGTAAAATTGCATGCAAAAGCATGCACGTCACCTTTGTGAGCAAAAGCATGTAATATTGTATGAGAAAACGTGTAGGGTAGAGTAGTCATCAATGAGACACGGGGAACAATGATAAAATGGCTCTCACAAGTCGTAGCTTCAACCAATCAGGCTCATATTTGGGGGAAAGGTGTGTCTACTGGATACACAATGTGTATTACATATCTGCCATAATAGTGGCTTTGGTTATGGACGCTACCTTGAAAAGTTATTCATAAATGTTTGATTCTGCGGTGTAAAAGTAAATAAGGGGTCGTGCATAAACCACGTGGTCTCCTTAGGGGGGGGGAGGGGGTCCGAAATCCGACCGAAAAAAACCATGAAAAGCCATGGGGGGGAGGGGGGGGTCGACGGCTGACCACGTGGCCTTTATAAAAAAATCTTTTCTTAAAAAAAAAACAAAAAAATACGCGCTTTGAATTTACTTATATGCATACATTTTTGTTACACTTCAAAACCATACAATTATTGTGTTTAAAATTATTACTTATATTTCAATGTCATAATATTTTCCAATTCAATATTGAATTATGTATATATCAATACTTTGAGCCTGTAATTGAATGTACACTTTTTAATACTCATGTAACTACGTTTTGCAAAAGTTTAAAAGCTGTTAAAAAATAAAGAGACAGTATCCAAAGTTAATATACCCTAAAAAATGCGTACCAAAATGCAAACACAATTTCATTTTTTTGTTGATGGTATCAAGTAGCTAAAAATGTGCTTGCAAATTTGCATTGAAAGTAGATGTAGTCTTCGATAGTTCTATTTTGGAACAACTTAAAAAATAAATATTGCTGACAATTTTATAAGATTTTCGTAACAAGGCAAAAAACTAAATATGTATTATAAATGAAGTGTCTAAAAATGATTCTCTGCGAAAAAAAAAATCAAAATCTCAGATCTTAGCTAATTACCGTAGCTGGTCCTATAAGTGATCGAAGAATCTTAATCGAAAGATTTCCTTTTGAAACTTAAAACAAACTCAAGATATCTTGTATCTCCTCTCTCATGCAATATTTTTTTTAAGTTCAAAGAAACTAAAAACCCCAATTTCAGGATTATCGCGCAAAATTTCAGTTTCACTACCTCATTTGCAAGTGAAACGTCTAACATTAAAAAACAACCAGTAACGAAAAAACGAACGATACATACTTTAAGATTCACCAAAAAATTTGATGAATATTTTGATATAAAATATATTCCTTTTTTCATGGGTTACACAATTCGGATTGTTATATTACATAACATTTCATAAAATACACGTTTACTATCCATCGTCAAAGTTGTAGGTATTTTTTTATGTTAATAGGGACCATCTATTGAGCCAAAGAGAAACATGGGCAAACATTTTAGATTTTTAGAGAAAAAAAACGAGCTTCAAGCAAACATTGTTTTTGTTTCTCAATTAATTTGAAGATAAAAAAATAGGGGCCAAAGGTGCCCTTTCCTAAAATATTAGTTTTTCTTTAAGCTGAGAAAATATACTATACCCTCAACTTCATATTTGAGATAAAACCACTCAAATATATAGACACATTAAAATAATTTAAGTTTTAAAGAGTCACTTAATTTTCAAATGCCAATATCAATTTGTGAAATAAATTTCAATACAATGCCGTCAAGATCAACATAAATAAAATTCATTAAAAAAGATGGAACGGTACTTTCAACTCGCTGGTTCTCGGGCCATTTTTTTGAGTGAATTATAAGGATGTCTAGATGATCCTTAAACTTTGCAGAACTCGATATGATCAAATCTGTAATTTATGCGATCAAAAACGTCGTTCCAACTTTTGTTTGCTCTAATAAAAAAAAATCGCCCGAAAATCCGCGGAGACAAGCCCGAAAACCTGTGAGTTGAAGTTACCGTTCCAACGTTTTAGGGAGGCTTTGGCATCCGTGGGACATGCGTTGGGCGTCCCAGTGTTAATAATTTCAAAGATATTGAAAAGATTGAAAAATTAACTTATTTATTTTTTTTTGTATTTATTTTGAGGTAATATCTCCAACCAAAAGTTGGATCAAAAATCTTAAATCGTAGATAATTGCCTATTTAAACAACTGAAAAAAATGTAAAATAATAAATAAATTTTAGCTTAATCTTTTTTAAATTTATCAAAACACGTAGTCGATAGCAAAATCAATTTAAAGTAAGAGTAAGACTTAAACAATTTGGATGTCCATGACTAAAAGAATGATTTTTAGCGCGTTGTCTACAAATTTTCCAAAGACACGAAATCGATTTTCGAGCAATTCTATACAAAATCGGTCTTTATTCTTAAATTTTAATTTTTTGATTTTTTTTTTAATCCGTCTGAAACCTTTTTTGGTGCCCAAGCCATTTTGCATCATTAGTTTGTCCATATAGTTTTCCATACAAATTTGGCAGCAATGAAAATTAAAAAAATCTGTATCTTTTTTAAGAAATTTTTGATCGATTTGGTGTCTTCGGCAAAGTTGTAGGTATGGATAAGGACTACACTGAAAAAAATGATTAATGGTAATTTACTTTGCTGATTTTGATTTTAACTTTTTGTCACTAAAACATGATTTGCAAAAAAACACTATTTTTATTTTTTTAAAATTTTGCCAACATTTCAGAAATTTTCAGAACGGGCAAAAAATCGTTGTTCGAGTTATGAATTTTTGAATCAATACTGATTAAAAAAAATCGAAGTATTGACCGCAACTTAATTTCAATTTTATTTTTCGATGTAAAATCGAATTTGCAATCTAAAAGTACATTAGTAAAATTTTCATAAAGTGCACCGTTTTCAAGTTATAGCTATTTTTAGGTAACTTTTTTTAAAATTAGTTGCAGTTATTAATTTAAAAAAAATATTTTTGAAATGCTGAGAAAATTCTTTGTTGCCTTGTTGCTAAGATATTGCCATGCAAAGATTTTAAAACAGAAAAATGGATGTTTACTACTCAAACAACCCATAATTTTCTTCTGTCGATATCTCAGCAACTAATGGTGCGATTTTCAATGTTTATGAATAAAACTTTCGTGAAATTTTCCGATCTTTTCGAAATCAATATTTTCAAAAAAAAATAATACTAACATTTCAAAAGGTCGTAATATTGAATGTTTGTCCCTGTCTCTGATTCTTGTATGGAGAAAAAAATTAAACAGCTCGACTTTTTTGGACACACTGAATCATTGGAATCAATCATGCTTAATTAAAAAGAAAAGTTGCTTTAGTTTGGATTTTTATGAATGTTTGGAATAAAATAAATATTAACTAGGAGCTTTCACAACTAGATATTTTCCTTAAAATAAAATGAAATTATTTTTTTCCTGAAACAAAACTATTCTATTTATATATCAAAATAGCTTTAATTCTTAAAGCACATTTATTCTGGATGCAATTAATTGCACTGCAATTCCATAATTTTGAATACATATGTTTTACTAAGTTGCTTGTTTTGTTGAGAGTATTTTTTACTTTCTGTACCATTTCAATAAATTGTTATACTGTTATTATTTACCTTAAACTTTGTGATATCATACTTTTTTCACACTTTTAAGTGAATTTCAGTTTTTTTTTATATATTATTAAATTGGTTTTAATGGTGTTGTTTTCTGTTTGACCCAATGTCACCCTCTCTAAAGGGTGAGTTTGAGTTAATTTTAAAACGATTGGAATTTATGAACGGTGTGATTATACTAGCCATATTCTGGGAAAATGTTGGTAAATTCAGGAGCATTCCCCAACAAAATTTATTTCGATATAATTTGAAATGTTTTTATTGTATTAAAATAACAACAGTCATATCGTTTTTTGACCAAAAGTCACCACCACTGACGGTACATCATTTGTGGATAAACATTTTTGAAATCTATACTTATTTTGTTTTTTTTTAAAGATTTTTCACCTGGGAGGAAAAAGCCACGTGGCCATATAGGGGGGGGGGGGGGTTTGGCGTGAAACCACGAAAAACCATGAGGGGGGAGGGGGGGTCAAAATTTCTCCAAAAAAAGGCCACGTGGTTTATGCACGACCCCTTACAGCACCTACACAAATAAAAATGTTTTCTGTTTGACCCAATGTCACCCCCTCTAAAGGGTGAGTTTGAGTTAATTTTAAAACGATTGGCATTTATGAACGGTGTGATTATACTAGCCATATTCTGGGAAAATGTTGGTAAATTCAGGAGCATTTCCCAACATTATTTATTTCGATATAATTTGAATTGTTTTTATTGTGTTAAAATAACAACAGTAATATCGTTTTTTGACCAAAAGTCACCACCACTGACGGTACATCATTTGTGGATAAACATTTTTGAAATCTATACTTATTTTGTTTTTTTTAAGATTTTTCACCTGGGAGGAAAAAGCCACGTGGCCATATAGGGGGGGGGGGGGGGTTTGGCGTAAAACCACGAAAAACCATGAGGGGGGAGGGGGGGGGGTCAAAAATTCTCCAAAAAAGGCCACGTGGTTTATGCACGACCCCTAATGGACAAAAAATACTTTTTCGCTCGTAGGCTTCCATTTACACCAAAACGTATATTTCTTTAAATTTGTTTCGACGTTCCATAGGGATTGAGTTGGGCTACAATGTCCTTTCATTAGGTTTGGCAAAAATTTAGAATATACCAAGAATCCAGGGCTGTCTCATTGTTCCCCACTCATTTTAGCCCATGGGTAACAATGAGACACTTTGATTTTTCTTCAATAAACTTTTCAAAATCTATGGAAATCTTTCAAAACATGAATTAAAAGTGATTTTTGGCATATTTATAGAGCTTTAACTTCATTTAACCAAAAATACAAAGTTATTTCGTATAAATATATGGATTTTACAAAATTTAAATACTTTTTAGTATAACTTTTGTTAATTAAAGTTTCATGTTGGCAAAATTGCTCTAAAATGTTCAAGGCAAGTCACCTGCAATGGAACAATACAAAAACATGATGTTTTACTAGAAAAAATGTTGATTTTCGTAGAGTGTCTCATTGTTCCCCAGCTGTCTCATTGTTCCTGCCAAGTGCGTCTACAACAGGGGGATGCTAACGGCAGCCATCTTGGGTGACTGAGATTGATAACGCGCGCAAACTGCGCACAGTGAAAACAAAAATATTTCTTTTTTATAATTTAATTTTTGTTATAAGAATTACTGTAGTAAAAGTCAAATTACACAGTAGTTAAGTTAAACGTTTCATGTGATAACAGTACAACTTTAAATGAGGTCATCGGCCCGATGTGTGCTTAATAATCCCAACTTTAGTAGTTTATTTTGCAAATAAATTGATAAAAATCACCTCACAAACATACACTAACTTTTAAACGTACATTGCGGTAAAATTTTACATAAAAACAATAATTACTTTATTTCCATTTTATGCCTGCAGTTTTTGTACTTTTTTTTTACAGTGCGCTGTTGGTTTGTTTTGGTTCCGTAACGAACAGCTGTTCTTTTGTGCTGGAGCCGAAGTTGACATTTCCCTTTTGTTCTGGTGCCGAAGTTGACAGCTTGTGTTGGCTACGGGCGAGCTGCCTGTAGTGAGATATAGATGTCGCCCCCCTGGTCTACAATGAGACAGTTGAATAACTCTGGATGTAGATGTCGGATCGATCTCATATTTTGGTCAATGTTAGAACACATTAAAAAAAGATAATGCAACAAAAAGCTCATTAAAACATGCTGATGAAAAAAATACAAAAATCTTTGAATGTTGAAAACCAAAGGTGTCTCATTGATGACTACCCTACCCTACACAAAAAGCATGTACCGAAGAACCTTTTTGTGTACACGTTTTCTCATACAATATTACGTACTTTTGCTCACAAAGGTGATGTGCATGCTTTTGTATGCGATTTTACCATCGGATTTTTGCTGTGCAGCATAAATCATATTAACCGATTTGTATCGTCAGGACAAATGATTCAGCATTAATGTGTAAAAATATGGTCAGAATCGTTCTTTATTTAAGAAAACAGTATTGCCCCCTGGCCCAATTTTCCTAATTAGGTGGAAAAGTTTTTGAAATTTGGTTAAATATTTTCAATGGTTTTTTTTAATCAAATTTTATTTTTAGGTCCAATTTATTCATTAATTTAGTAAATCCATTCGATGACAATTTTCAATTTACCAAAATCCAGCAACTCTGTAAACTATAAACTAAGAATCGTCTTCCCAGCCACTTTTCCAACAGTCCAGCGCCTTACCTGAGTAAATGTGGTCCGATGCCGCCTCCGTGCCGGTGTCGGACAGGATGCTGTGGTGGGCGTGTGGCCGGCATGCTGAGGCAGGGACGAGAGACCACTTCCGGGCGACGAGATGCTACCGGACACCGACGAGAGCCCGCTGTTGGGTTCGGGTTTTAGTTTTTTGAAAGCACCTTCCGCTTTTATTTTTTATTTATTTTTTTGGGTGGTAAAAGAAGAACAAGAAGAAAACACGTGCATTAGAGTTCAGTGTGTAACAGTTGTGCAGGGCGGAAATTTTAAACCTAAATGCAAAAGATGAGGAAATGACAAGTTATACATGACCAGCTGAAAAGAAGGGGGAGAGGGGACGGAAAGATCTCTCCGGTCTCTCTGATGAAGTGACAACTTGAAAGCTGGTGCGAGTCAAGTGCATTTTCAATTTGTACTCCCAGCAGGTCGTCGTTCATTTGAGGGGTGAAATGACACATATTTACGGTACGGCAAAGCTGAAATTTGATGACCGAGTTAGGGCGAAACCACTGTAGCCGGTTTTTCGGTAATGATGGGTGTTCCATATGGATAATAAATAATAAATAGGGTGCCTGCCGTGTTTTCCTGATTTAAGATAAGAATCCTTTGAAGTGGTCTCTTTAACAGATTTACTCTGATTGTGAAATTGTCTCTCTTCAATAATGCTTTAAAGTTTCGAATAGCAGACAAACTAAGCAATATAAAAAAGAGCCTAATGATATGCATCGTATCAATTCCGAGTTATAATTGAAATCCAATCAGGGATTTAGTGCAGAAATAATGCACACGTACAACCGTTTATGTGTAATTTCACACAATTGGTGGCAGGTGGCTTGATGTTTAGAGGTTGCACACAAGCACACGAACCTCAGGTCACACAGCGTCCATAAATTGTGCCTTTTTTGTTCCGGAGCCTCTCTCTGGAGACCCACCTGACCACCAACACCACCACCGGTGCGGGCATCATCGCCATTATCGTCATCAGAAGCCCAAAACACGCACGTGACCAAAGCTCTTTTGCCTCTAAATTAGCCTCACCTCCCAACCCGGTCAGACCTTTTGATGATCCCGACATGATAATCGCGCACAATCAATTGGTGGTATCGATTTAAATAATACTAATTAATAAATTAATTGTAATTAAATTGCTGATTATCAACGCTCATAATTACATAGTAATAGGCTAAACCTAAATTCGGTGTGCTGCTTTATGCCAGCAAATGGTGGCATTAGATTGATGAATGAACCTGGTACGTGTCACGTGAGTACACGTGTGGGTGTGTGTGAGTTTTACCAAATAATTTGCATGCGACATCAACAGCATCACACACGCAGAGCAGATTCAAGCAAAAAAAAGGTGTTTTCATCGTGGAAAGGGTAATTGAAACTCTAGCCAAATAATTTTTTGCGCCAAAAGTAGAGACGCACGGTTACACGGAAAGGAGATCTGTTGCCAAATTTCATTTTAAATAGTAAAAAATGAAATTACAAGGCATAGTTTTAACATTTGAATGTAATGAGTGTTTTGAAATGCATTTTAGAGCAGTCCACTTGTTTTGCAATCATTCGTTTTCAAAATATCCAAATATTGACAAAATATTTTTTTGAGGTACTCTACCGTTCAACGCACAATTGTCCCTTGATAAAAAAGTTTTTTTTTTGTAAAACACAAAAAATATAGTATTTTTTGAAAATACTCAAATTTTCTAAACTTGCATTATTAGTATCAAATTAAGCGAAATTTTGTATTAATTTTCGCTTCATATTTTTTTTAAATGGAATACTCGAATTTTCATAAAATACAGAATTAAACAATATTTTTTGTTCAAAATTTGTACATTAAAAAAAATGGTATTCTGTGCTTCATATTTTTTTAAATGGAATACTCGAATTTTCTTAAAATACAGTATTAAAATATATTTTTTGTTCATAATTTGTAGATTAAAAAAAAAATACGGTAAATTATAAAAATTTTAGTATTTCCGAAAAAATACGAAAATTTTGATATTTTACCAATGAACAAATACTGAGCAAAAAAAAATGGTTTCAAACGAACCTACCTATTTTGCGAATTATGAAAATTTGAGCATTTTCGCAAGACATACGGTATTTTATGAAAATGTTGTACAATCTTCTTACAAAAAAAACCATGAAGCGGGAAATTGAAATTCCGCTTATTTAAAAAAAAAACAGTACGGTACAGTGCAGACTCGATTATCCAAAGCCTCGATTATCCGAAGATTCGATATCCGGAGGTTTGTATGGGACTTCGGATAATCGAATCACGAACAATAAAAAAATGTCTACGCTTTTTTTATTTTTTTTTTTAATTTACTATCAAATTCGATTTCTGCTACCCCATTTGAGTCAAATTTGAATGGTTGCTTGCCAGTTAAATTGAGAAACGCATTTTTTTCAATATATCATTATCGCCATTTTGGCCGCCATCTTGGATTTAAAAATTCTTAATCACTTTAGAGTTGTTTAGGGGTCATACTTAACCCTCTACAACCCAAACCCGCCTCTAGGCGGGCTTCGATCTGAAAAATCGCTTAAAAATCAAATTTCCAACCAATTTTTGATCTTTAAAAAGCATTGGAAATAAGAACTCTTAAATTTTTAGAATATTTAGGGTTGAAAGTGACTTGTTTTTAAAAATATAAATTTTTAGGGGTCCACTTTGGCTGTGCTCTTTTACTTAAATTTCCTTTATTTTAAGTTTAAGTAATTTTTGTAGTGTCCCAGACTATGACCCTATGCATTTTTCTACAATTTAAATGATAATGGTGCCACTATAGAACAGTAAATGTGAAAGACAGGCAAAAAATTGGAAAAATGACCAAAAACTAAAATAAGATAAAAGCAAATTAAAATACTTAAAATAAAACATGCAAGACATGAAACAAGAGAAGTAAAGTTTTTCGTAGACCAAAAGTAGCTCAAAATTACATCCTGAACACGGGGAAAAATAAAAAAATGGGCAGTAATGGGATAAGCTCGACAAACAAAAATGAGACAAATAAAATGTGATTTGATTATCCGAAGCGAAATTTTGCCAAGACCTTCGGATAATCGAGTCTGGCCTGTACCGTCATCTGGGGCGAATTGGGACAGCAAGTTACCTCAATTGTTTACACAGCAATATCACAGTTGCATCGGCAAGAACACCCACCATAAAATCCGGGTTTGTAAGAATTGGGCACTATTATTTTTTTATGAATTACGATTTCAGGAAATTCTGTTTAGGCCAAAAAAATAGCTAGTTTTTTGCAAGCCAACTTCATTAAAATTTGGCAATGGATCCCCTTTCCGTGTAATACAGCTTACTGAGCGTATGAACACAAAAAAAAATGATGAAAGCTTCTCCCAAAGTTTGTTTGTCAATTCATAAAGTTGTTATCAAAAGCTTTTTAGCTCTTTATTACTGTTTTTTTCGCTCTCTCTCTCGTTTTTTTTGTTTCCTCGGTGCCAATATCTATGAGCAGCATCAGCCACCATCACTAAGGTACAAGGACGAACGTAAAGGGGTTTTCGGGGAGGGGTGGTAGGATAAAAGCCTGACTTTGTTTTCCTCCATCACTCTTTAATGGATGCTGGAGCAGTGCACAAAGTACCCACCAAATGGATGGATAAACGCACTTTTTCCATTTTTGCCGGCACGCGGTGATGCTTTTGTTGTTTCATTATGTCCTTTTCATGAATGCTGGCTCTCCCACCCACTTTGGCGCTGTTGTTTTGCAAAGATGATGGTGGTTTTCATGTCTGGCTGGTTTGGATCTTTTTTTGCTGTTGTTGGTGTGCTGTATGATCGTATTATGGTGGTTTATTGAAGCTGGGATAGTGCTTTTTAGTGCCCTTTGCCCAGGACTGTCTGCTAAGAGGAAAAAATCAGTCCTGTCGGGGTTATAATATTGGAAACGTTATTTGTTGAGTGGATTTGGTGAACACGACACAGTGGATAGTGCTGCTCTAATGGGTGTTTAAGAGGAGTTTTTCTTATTTATTTATTTTTTCTAGTGTTTGGTACAAATGAAGTCAGTTGAACAGGCAGGCAAATAAAACTATCGATAGTTGATTGAAAATTTTGAAGCAAAGTAAAAATGTTGTTTCACTTTGCTTAAATCGGATCAATCGAGATATTTCGTAAATCAAATTTAAATGAACGTGAAATAGTCTTGCTTGCTCCTATTACAAATACTCCTATTACAAAACGGTGCTAATGGTTGTTGTGGATTATGAATGAATATCTCGATTCTTAAATGGTAGAGGAGACTTGATTCCCTTTTTCGTATCGAACATAACACTCTTAATTTCTCACAAAACTATGAACTTTCAACTGTCTTTGGCTGATTTTATCAGGCGAACGTTTCTAGTCTTGCCATGGCAAGCACTTTAAAAAATATTTAAACCGGCATCTTCAAAATGTTAGGAGTAACTTGATCACCCTTTCAACATTTTGAAGAAATCTTCAGCTAAATGTTTCTTATTCATCCAAACTATTGATTTTCTATCAGTTACAGAAATTTTACATAAAGCATGAACGTGTTTGTTCAAAATATAACAACACAAAAAAAAATCATGATGATATTACATCTGGGAAGGAGTACATCTTTTATGTCAGAAAAAAGGTGTAATTTTACCGCTGGAAATGTGTAATTTTACCACTATTCTGGTGTAATGTCACTTTTTCAGTCTAAATTGAGATAAAATTACATCATAAATGAGGTAATATTCAACCTTCCAAAATTACAGCTTCCAAATTTACATTTTTTTTTCAGTGAAGTTTAGTATGTTAGATATTTAAAAACTTGAAATATTATTTTTAAGACCAAAATTGAGAATGTTTACAAAATATTTGAAAAATGGTCAACCTGCAGTAAGTCACACAGAAAAAAATAATGTAAATTTGGAAGCTTTAATTTTGGAAGGTTGAATATTACCTCTTTTATGATGTAATTTTACCTCAATTTAGACTGAAAAAGTGACATTACACCAGAAAAGTGGTAAAATTACACATTTCCAGAGGTAAAATTACACCTTTTTTCTGACATAAAAGATGTACCCCTTCCCAGATGTAATATTACCATGATTTTTTTTTCTGTGCAGCTACAACTATACTAAAGGAAACCAGGTATGAAATACCAAACCAATTAATTGAGCTTGAGGCTGATTCCAGTGACTGTAAAAATGCAGGAATAAAGTCTCCCTAATTGCACAATTGGTTGTAAAAATAGTATGACTATAAATTCAACGTCACAACGAGAATGAGTCAATTTCACACAACATTCTAGAACAAAGCTATTTTTACCCACATGCTGACGAGATACAGTGTCGCAAAGTGGTAATAGCTCAAATATTGATTGTGGCGCAAAAGATCCTTTCTAGTGTTGTTTTGTCCACATAATTATCCATGATTATGCAGAGTTTAAAATTTAATTGAATTAGAGAAAAAAAATTATTTTCCGTTCCAATTTGTCGTTGTGGGTAATTCAATAGCTGATGAAATGAATAAAAAAAATATTATAATTATGTGTCTGCTGAAAGCAAAGCTTAAATATTGGAACTGTGGCACTGTGAATGCCGACAAATTTGTATTACTGACATAGTTCAACACTGCTAAAAATAATAATGGACATCAGGAACACCCACTGGCTCGATACTTTAGGCTAAAATAAGTAAATGTGTCAATTTTGAGCCAAATCAGTTAGGGTTTAGGGGTTAGGGCAGGCGTTGAAATTTGCATGGGAAAAAGCGCAAAAATGAGTTGGGAAAAACGTTGCTTCAGGATTTGGATGATAGGTGATGCAGGATTTTCCAAAATTTCTCGATGCTTGAGGTTCTTGAAAGAAATTCAATTCCCTGCAATCGCCCGCAATCCTTGATTCTAAGTTTTGGACATTTTTTTAGTAAATACACTCAAACTCCGATGGTTTCACATCAACTGTTGTCAAGCGAACGGGGTCACTTTTTAGTTTAACGGAGTTCACACACACTATCAAATGTTTGGAATTTCCGGTTTGGCTTAAAACCCGGCAATTCTAAAAATGATTAAAACAAATATTTTAAAACTTTTTTTTAATAATATGTATTATTGGGTCGTACTGCCCATGTACGCATTAATGTCCCATATGCAAAAACAGCAAGCTGAGAAAAACGCATTTGAAGTTTGTCCCATACATAAGGCTACGTGTTAAGTTTTCGCAAAAAAACTGGATTTCCTTCTGATTTCTAGAACAAAGTACTGGATGTTATAGGCTTTTCTGAAAGAGCACACGATTTTAAACCAAACTGCATTATTAACTCAAAAACGTTGAAAATGCATATGGGACATTTATGCGATCAGGGGCAGCGTAGGACTTGTTGATTTTAGCATACAGTCATAAATGGCACGCCAGAGAACATTTTCTGATTACTTTTTTAAATTTATATGCAAAATATAAAAAAAAATCAACTGTGGTCCTAGCCCCTAGAACAAACAGGCAAGCAAGATATTTTCTTTCAAGAATGGTTGTTTATTTTTTATTTTTTTATTTATTTTAAAAAAAAATTACCGTTCGTGGTCGTGTCATGTTTCATTGTGCTCAGAAAAATAAGCTTTATGTTTTGTAAAATAAAATCCGCAATCTGAACTTGATTTTAAGACCCAACTGTTGAATAGTTGCAAACTTTTCAGTTTAGTTAATTTAAAGTTTAGTTAAGTTTGTTTGTGAATAAATTTGAAATGATTAATCCAAGGACAAATGTTTAAACAGATTTATATAAAAGTTCAACATTTCATAACAATTCATCACACCACCCTAGTAACATTTTAGGTTTTAAGTAGGCCATAAAAGCCTATTTAGGCCGTATGAGGGTTTTCAGAACCATGATAAAACCTGTAAGTTTAAAAATGTTACTAGGGCAAGAAACAAAATTTTGTTCTGCAACTGTTCAGTTCAACTCAAAAACTGTCTCTCATTCACGCTAAAGCACGTGACGGAAGTGTGTTGCGCGTTTTTGCGGTGTAACCGCACGCCCAGTAACTGCATTACAAAACCAGAACAGAAAGCCACCTTTCTCACGCCCCCACCTCCCCACCCACTTTGGAACCACTTTCCACGCAATGTTAATGCGCACTATTAATTATGTAAATAGGATAATTAAAGATAAACGTGGGCATCATTAACGTAATTAATTACTTCTTCGTCCTTTTGCGCCACTTTTGGTCCAGAGCGATGGAATTTGGAATCGAGAGGCCAAAACAACCAACCGACCAACGGTGTGCTTGTTTATTAATAAATTATTTATTTTTCCCAATTATGTTAATCAGCTGACTCTCCGGGTACACCTCCGATTGGTCTGCGACACTAGCACTTTTGATGGCGGAGATGGTTGCAAAAAGAGTGAAAGTCGTCGTCCTAGAAGGTGCAAATATAGACCGAAATTATCCACCCATTTTATCGAGCATCAAGCACTTTCTCCGCCACCTTTTGCATAGCATTATCGCGCGCCCACCCACCTTTTGAAAATTATGAAAAGGAATTTTCCTGGACCCTGGATCTAAACTCAACGGTCCCATCCGTTTTCTTGTTTCCAGACCTGGGCCATCAAGCTATAGAGAGGGATGACGACTTAAAGTGTGACATTTGAGCTAATTTAAATAGGTGCTGCTAAATTATTCATGCGCGCAGCATAAAATTACTGCTATTTTACATAAATAATCCGGCCGCCCGAGCTTTCGTCTGCAACGATTATGTGCATATCTGTCATCATTATGTGATTTCGTTTTGGGCACTTGGTTGACGGACCATCAACTGACAACGTGTGTCGTGTGGCGCCATTACCGGTTCCGGATGTCAATCATCATCATCATCAGCATCATCATCTGCTTTGGTGTGGGGCACAGTATAAAAATTGTCATTTTGGAACGTTCAACATTTTCAATTTTGATGTAATTTTACACCAATGCATCTGGAAATGTGAAATTACACACAAATCCATGTAAATTTACTTGTTCAAGTTAAAATTACATATTTTTCACTGTATGATAATTGTGTGAGGGGATAGAGGTGGTGCAATCGCGGTACATGATTATCCTGGTTCCTGAATTCCTCGGAACCGCGTGGACGCGAACCCCGGGAGGACCGGGAGCCAGGGACGAAAAATATGACAAGCATTTTCCTGCTCCCAGAGTCGAAGCACAAAGTTCGCAATCCTAACGTCCCCCCCCCTCCTGTATATATGTATGTAAATATACACAAAAGCTCACACACGTAACAGACAGTGCAATATAATTTATTCATTTCCATCATGAAATTATACCATTTGCATGCGGAAAAGGTGTGTCACTCTTTTAGGCGCGCACTCTAATTGGAATGCTGTGCGGGTGCGAGATGGCTTAAAATAGACAGGTGCCTCAACAAAAGTGACGAATTTTTGGCACAAAACGTTTCAAGTTTCATCTTTGTTCGTGGATGTGCCAAAAAGCCAACAGAGCACTTGTTTCCGGCGCCTTTACCAACTAGCCAAAGCAGTGATGTCGCACCCTCCTCACTCAGTTGAAGTAGGGGGAAGTTCACCCAAAGTAAACAGATGGTAGATTTGTCGCAGTTGATTGTAATACTACACTTTAAAAACAATTACAGTGTAATCAACATGAGAGGCAGTTCCCTCCCTTCTATCCCCTCTGGCGGTTTTTGCTTGCAGATGCTAATCGGATTGCCGGTGATGAGTGGTTTAGCTTAGATATGTCTTGTCTCGCGAGTCAGAACACGATAAAAACTCCATGATTATGGGCGGGATGGTTATGATCAGTGGTATTTAGAACCGGACTTGAAAGACTAATTTATGAGGATTTTTTTTAGTTATGTACAACATAAGGATAAGCATAAAACTACAATGTTTAAAATTATGTATTTAAGATAATTTGAGAATTTTCAGCAAACGCTATCGTAAAATGTAAAATGATTTTAAATTTGGCATAAGATTTGTCATAGGCCTACATCAATACAACTTTGCCGAAGACACAAAGTTAATCAGAAAATTACATTCCAAGAAACAGATTAGGCAAATAAAAATATTACAAATGAAATCAATTTCCGGTTTGCGTAGAGAGTTGCTCACTTTTTTTAACAATGTAGTTATGAAACGATAATAAAAAAAAACTTTTCCTTTCCTTAAACAAAAATAAGTATGCGTGCCAGATGAAAGCCAAATTGGATGACAGTTTTTGCATTAAAGCATCGCTTTTTTGCAATAAAGCATCGCTTTTTTTTCAAGAATCGACTACCGTAATCTGGGGTGAATCGGGACTACAGTCTGAATAGGGACAGCAGTTTTAGAGCACTTAAAGCTTTTAAACTTGGAAATGGATGTACACATTTTGTTGGCCTGAGTCTGTTCTAACCGAAACCAACCAGAAAAATCAAAATATTGTGCTCCAACATGGTTAAAACTGCTGTCTCAATTCGCCCCATGTGTCCCGATTGACCCCAGTTTACGGTATGCCTAATTTGATCTTGAAATGAAAAAAAAGACGACTGTTTTAATTTTAAGCTTAAGATTTTCTTAATACAGAAATCGACATTTTTCAAGTTGATGATAGTTAACGGTTCAGTTTCGTTAAGGTTTGATAGATTTGGGCTCCCTGTTTATGCTCCAATCGACAAAATTTTATTTTAGTGAATTTCCAGCGAAAGAGAAAGTTGTAAATTTCGGTTTTAAATGCTATGGAATCATTCTAAATAACCAAGTGTATCCATTAAATTATTTTTTGTCAGATTGAAACCATCGTGGTGCCTGGCTTGGCACGAAATTATATCATTTCTCGGATTAGTTTTCAAAATGACGTAAGAACCATTGGTAAACAAAGCCCTTTTTGCATCGGTATTCGACCTACTTACGAAGAACCAATTTAAAAATGCTTGAGATTGTTCATTTACACGTCCTTTAAGTACCCTAAACTAAAAATAAATGAAATCTTGTTTCAATTAGGAGAAAACAAAAATTAGTGTCGGAGGTCACTGTGGCTAGTTGAAAACCGAGATTTGTACCCATAATTTACAACATTATTCTTTCGTTGGAATTTCACTAATATTCATTTTTGTCGTTTGGAGCGTGTTTAGGGAGCTCAAATCTATAAGGCTGGAACACATTTTATTTAAAGCTTTTGTCCCCCCTCTTCAAAGTTGGCCCGAAAAATCAGGGGGCAAAAAAATATTTTTTCAAAAAACTTCAGTATTTTTATAAAAATTTAAGTGCAATTAGTAAAAATCAATTTTAAAATGAATTACCCAGCGTTTAGAATCATTTTTAGCATATTTGGGTTGATTTAAAAAAAAATTGAATTTTTGAAAATTTTCGATGTCTACTATCGCTAAAGTTTTTTTTTCGCTAAAATTTTTGTTTTCGTCAAATTTTACATTTTTTGAAAACTTTTATTGCAAAACAACTGATTAAGAACTAGTGTAAAATACATTTAAAAAAACTTTTTCCATGCACATGTTGAAACTATGGCATGTTATTTTAATTATAATTTTTTTTATTTTTTTGCCCCCCCTCGACGCCGGCCAGAGCCGAGGGACAAAAACTTTTAAAAATATTTGCATCGGCCTAATGCCTTGAAAAAAATGAACTGTTCACTTGCATCAACTTTTAAAATGTCGAGTTGTTTAATTTATGAAGGAAACGTGAAAACGATGCATCTATTTTTCAATAACATAATTTAAATTGCTATCAAATTTGTTTTAAAATCTGTTTTTTTAAATATTTTTTTGAAATTTAAAAATTTCTCTAAGATAAAAACGTATTAATTCACAAAAATTCCACCACATGATAAAAGACAACTGAAACAGGATTCCTCATGTTAAGCCTTTTCATTCACAGTCAGAAGCCGTGTCCACAACAGATAATTCTACACCAACCATATGGCCCAGCAGTGAGCAAACTCTGGATAGTGAGTGTGAACAGAAGTAACAACTGGCAAGGGCTCATTATTGTCTAGAGGGGGAAATAATAGCAAAGTGCAAAACCAAGCCAGCAAGTATGTCGACACCTTCTGATTGCTCTATAATCTCATCCCTATTAGTTGATGGACTCAATCCGGGCTCACCCTCTCTGCAGCCTCAGGAGGGATGTTTCCTGTTTTGTTGTTGGTGCCCTCAAATGAAGAAAGGGCCTTCGCACATAAACTGCCAGGAGGTGTCTCATTGAGAGCTTTATTGACATTTTCGTTACAGCTTGTGCGGTTCAATCGTATTGTAATGAACGTGTAAGAAGAGAGAGCATAATAAAAAGTCGCACTAATTGAGTGGTACTGAGGGTTCAGGGAGGGCTGTCACGGGTGACGGCTTTTAACTTTATGCGACATGAAAGCTGGCTCGTGCCAAATGTTTTGGTTGAGATTTTGTTCATTAGAAAACTAAATAAGTCTTAAGAAATGCTAGTACCTAGATCAAATGACATATTGTAAATAATCATTATTTTTAAAAATAGTTTTCAGGGATATTTTCGAATCACAATATAATTTTTTATAAATTTAGCTGCAAGGTTTTCAAAACAAAATTTCACGTTCAAAATCCGTCAAATTACACACTTATGGACCATAACAGCAGCAGCTCCAAAAAAAGTAAAAAAAGTAGCTGAGAAAAAAATTTAAGAAACTTTAATTCCGTGCAATTAGTTGCAATCTATTTAAACTTCACTGTATGACATGTATAATATATTGTATGTATATTGTTTTTTTAATCAACAAGGGTACTTTTTGAGTTTTTGCATTTTTTTAAACTTTTGAACACAGATCGGAAAAGAATAAAAAACTTTAGAAATTCCTTTTTCATAAATTCATTGATGTTTTTCAAATTTTTGATAGTGTTACACCTGAACCAAAGTATAAAGCATTTTGTGATACCTTTTGCTTCACAATTTTGAAGGGCTTGAAATAAGAAATTTTGTTATTTTTTTTTTGCCCCGGGCAACTCCATGGATTCATACATAACGTGTATCTATAGAGCTGTTACAAAAGTGAAATTAATAAAAAGACCTCTTCCCGTCTACTGCAGGATCGAGATTTTTACGCATTACTGACTTGACCAAATAGGAATAAATTGGTGTTGGAGGCAGTAAACATACTATGTAACACTGTGCAAAAAGAATTAAGTGCAATTCATTGAATAGTTTTCGAAAGAATCAACTTGAAGTAAAAATGTAATGGTGTTCTGGTGCAACTATACTGCCCATGATCGCATAAATGTCCCATATGCATTTTCATCGTTTTTAAGTTAATGATGCAGTTTGGTTCAAAATTGTGTGCTCTTGCAGAAAAGCCTATAACATCCAGTACTTTATTCCAGAAATCAGGAGGAAATCCAGTTTTTTCACGAAAACTTAACACGTAGCCTTATGTGTGGGACAAACTTTAAATGCGTTTTTCTCAGCTTGCTGTTTTTGCATATGGGACATTTATGCGAACATGGGTAGTATAGGCGTTAGAGGGTTAGTGGTTTAGTAGATTTAAAAACTATTTTGATTAAAAGGAATGTTTGGAAAACAGATTTTTTATGAATTCTTGATTTTTTCAAAAGCTTTAAATTTGTTATAATTTATTTAAAAAAATTCAAATTAAAAGGAAAATTTGCCATTGAAAATTATTTACACGGATTCGCTAATAAAATTTCTATCCATACGCTTTTTCTAAGTGTTTTTCTATTTTTTATTTTATTTCAAACAGGGATGAAACTTTTGATATTTTGAACTTTCTTCACCCGCGAATAAGAGAGGAGGCGAAACAGGCAAAAAAGCTTTTTTTTAAATCATTCAGTTAAAGATTTTTTTTTCTAAATCTCATTGCTAGCATCACTCAAGTGAATAGCTTTTGCATTGTTTACATACATTGGTCACCTACAAAAACTGACAAGGCTTTTTTCGACGTGTGACATTACACCTGCAAGTGTAGTAGTAAAATCGGTGTAGCGCCGAATAATATTATATGAGCAATTCTCTACCAAAACCGGAAATAGATTTTATTTGTATTTTTTTATTTGACTCAAACTTTGTGGGGGCCTTCCCTATGACCAAATATGCTATTTTGTGTCATTGGTTCACCCATACAAGTCTCCATACAATTTTGGCAGCTGTCCATACAAAAATGGTATGTAAATATTCAAACAGCTGTAACTTCTGAGTCAATTTTCTGATCAATTTGGTGTCTTGGGCCAAGTTGTAGGTATTGTTGAGGACTTTTGAGAAAAAAATAGGTACACGGAAAAAAATTGAGGATTTTTTTATCAACTTTTTTTTTCACTAAAACTCAATTTCCCAAAATACGTATTTTTTGATTTTCGAGATTTTTTGATATGTTTTAGGGGACAAAAATCCGCAACTTTTGAGCCATAGAGAAACATGGTCAAAAAATCTGCCGCCGAGTTATGAATTTTTGAAAAAATAGTGATTTTTGGAAAAAATCGAAGTTTCATGCAAAAACAAGTTTGACATTATTTTTTAATGCAAAATTGAATTTGCAATCGAAAAGTACTTTACATATTTTTTGATAAAGGGCTCCGTTTTCTAGATATAGCCACCGAAAGTTTGATTTTAGCGAAATATTTGCAGTTTTTCAATTTTTAAAAATAGTGACCATGAGTGACCATTTCTAAAAATATATTTTTTGAAAAGTTCAGAAAATTTGCTATAAAATTGTCTAAGAGACATTGAAGATTGGACCTTTGGTTGCTGAGATACAGCGGCTTAAAGAAAAAGAAACACGAAAATTGAAGTTTTCTAAGTCTCACCCAAACAGCCCACCATTTACGCCCATTTAAAATGCTAGTCTTGATTTAAAAATTTTCATAATATTTTTTTCGAAAAGATCGGAAAATTTCACGAATGTTTCATATATTAACATTGAAAATCGGACCATTAGTTGTTGAGATATCGTCATTAGAAAATGGTGGGCTGTTTGGGTGAGACTTAGAAAACTTCAATTTTCGTGTTTCTTTTTCTTTAAGCCGCTGTATCTCAGCAACCAAAGGTCCAATCTTCAATGTCTCTTATTTTTATACAATTTTATAGCAAATTTTCTGAACTTTTCAAATAATATATTTTTAGAAATGGTCACTCATGGTCACTATTTTTAAAAATTGAAAAACTGCAAATATTTCGCTAAAATCAAACTTTCGGTGGCTATATCTAGAAAACGGAGCCCTTTATCAAAAAATATGTAAAGTACTTTTCGATTGCAAATTCAATTTTGCATTAAAAAATAATGTCAAACTTGTTTTTGCATGAAACTTCGATTTTTTCCAAAAAACACTATTTTTTCAAAAATTCATAACTCAGTGGCAGATTTTTTGACCATGTTTCTCTATGGCTCAAAAGTTGCGGATTTTTGTCCCCTAAAACATATCAAAAAATCTCGAAAATCAAAAAATACGTATTTTGGGAAATTGAGTTTTAGTGAAAAAAAAGTTGATAAAAAAATCCTCAATTTTTTTTCCGTGTACCTATTTTTTTCTCAAAAGTCCTCAACAATACCTACAACTTGGCCCAAGACACCAAATTGATCAGAAAATTGACTCAGAAGTTACAGCTGTTTGAATATTTACATACCATTTTTGTATGGACAGCTGCCAAAATTGTATGGAGACTTGTATGGGTGAACCAATGACGCAAAATAGCATATTTGGTCATAGGGAAGGCCCCCACAAAGTTTGAGTCAAATAAAAAAATACGAAAAATAAAAATAGTCGAAATCGGCCGATTTCGTAGAGAGTTGCTCATATGATAGTTTTTCGAGTTTCTTTTTACCGATCTTTCGTGCGCGAGAGAGGAGAGCCATGTTCTCTCCCGATTTTTTCTCCTGATGAGCGTCAACAGATTTTCTTTTGATGAAGATTCTTCCATCGCTGATTTCATAAAGGTGGGCAAAATGAGCAAGCCGTTCAAAAGAACCGGTTCATTGCAATGAGCAACCTAACACGGCTCACAAAAAAGAACTTCGTTCTTCCAAAGGATCCGTGCAGAAGCTACAGATATCACACTATATGTTTTGTAAATCACCAGAATATAAATTTCATCAATTTTCCTACTATGTATCCATTTAGATTTGTTTTTTTTTCAGAACTAGAAAATATATGAAATTATAGCATCATAAACATTACATATTTTAACTTTGGCTTTATAAGTAATTTTGGCCCCTAATCATAAATCCATCCATTTTCGATGTTCCGCAAATTATTTTAATTCTTGATAAAAAAAACTTTATTTTAATTTAATCTCTAAAACCTCTGCCTTTTTTCGAAATTTATCAATATCCGCTCTGTATTTAACATTATTATTTTGTTAATTTTAGCAAATGTTAAATTTTAAATTGTGATTCATTCAACTATTCTGAATTTGAGATAATCAATGCAAAAGCGGGAAAGCCGCTCTATTTCATGAGCGAGCGAAAATGGTTTTGCCCACCTCTCTCGGCAACTTTTGGTTCGAAACTTTCCAAATCAATCCCAACAATTGATACTGTTTGAAAACACAGATTTAGGTCTTAAAAAAAAATATTATTAAGTTGATTTTAAACTTTTAAGTATTTGCTCTTTTCTAAAATTAGATTTTTGGTCTTTGATTACAGGTTAGACCATCGGCCGGTTTTTCAATCCCTTAAAAAGGAAAAGTGTCAGGGTTAGCATTTATGCAGAACAAAATGATGAATATTTGCATAAAAATAGGTATTCTAGATCAAATGTCACTGATGATAATCGTATTTTTTTTCTACAGAATGCTCAAGCTTCTCCGATTCAATTGAAATGTTCACAAAGCAACATTTTGATTGTTAAAAATGATGAAATATTCAACTATCTTTCTTAAGTTTTCTTTTTCTGTAAACTACTTTTTCTACGAAACTTCAGTAAAGTTTTTTTTGCAACACCCTCGCTTCACAATGATCACAAAGCAAATTTCATCCTTTGAGTGACACACTTCATTATCACTTCCCTCAAATGACCAACTCGCACATTGAGTTAATCTCGTTTTGTTTCGAGGATTAGCCCTACGATCCCGGAACATCTTCCCGCAAGGACAGCACAAACCCATTCATTGCCCTCGTCGAAAAATCACACTTAATCCCGGGCGCGTGCGACCACTTATTGCTGCCGACGGGGGGTGTCAAAACAATTGGCCGTAATCCGTCGGCTGGTTTTTCGGTTTTCTGTCTCACCTGTTAGCGACGTATTGTCCGACAGCCGGTTCGGAGGCGTATGGGCAGGCGTGTGATGATGGTGATGGTCACTGATGGGCGTCCCCGCTAATCCACCGTACAGGGAGCTGAAATCCTCGGGCGTACTGCTGCACTTCCGCTGGATCGGTTTGTCGAGGTTGGGTTGGCCGACGGGTGTTCGGTTTTCCTGGGATAATCCAAGCAGGCGGTTTTCGTGGGGCCCGATCCCCATGAGTCGGTTGTCCTGGAGTGACATAAACTTGGTATCCTGGGCGTTGTGCTGGAGGTTTCCGTGGCCGAGCGTGTGGTCATCGAGTAGGCCTTGCTGCAGGCCGAGTAGGCCACCGACGAGGTTTGGCCGCAGGTCGTCCATGAGTTTGTTTTGATTGGAGGAAGTAGCTCCGACGCCACCACCTGTGCCGCCACACGTGCTTCCGGTAAAGTTCAGCTGGCGGCTGAAGATGGCCGGGAAGATGTTGAACTGTTGCGAGTCCGGACTGGCCGACAGTTGGCCCGAGGAGGCTGCACTGCTCGCAGCACTGACTGCGCCGCCACCAATACCGGAAGGGCCGGAATCGGGACAGCCGGTTTTGAAATCCAACTTGGAGCCGAGAGCGTTGTAGTGGGCTGACGTCGATGAATGCTCCCTGTTCACCGGAACGCAACAATCCGACGGTAGATACAGCTTGGGACCGGTGTGGGGTCTCGGGGCGTCTCAAAGGGGGTGCTCCGTCGGCAGTTGGTTCTGCTGAAGTGTTCTTTAAATCCTTGTGTGTCACTCTGTGTTAATCCATACTGGGATCGGGCACTGATTCACTAGATTGTTTCACGATTTCACTTTGTAAATAATCCCGAACGAAAACCAGTAACGAAATTGCACTACTTCCGAGTCACGTTTGTAAAATTTTCCCTTTCAACGTCAAGGTTATCGGGGTTCGCCACTGATACTCCGGCTGATCGTAATCATCTGAGACATATCGAATTAATTTATGGAAATCTCAAGTAGATAATAGTATCACTTCAATTTAGTTACGTATATTTTTATCAAGACCACCTCGTCGTCTCAAACTTTTCGTCTCCCGTCTCCCGTCGCCCCTTTTGGGTGTGTGTGTGTGGGGGGTATCCGTTGGAATCGGGACCACACTTCGGGGAGCAGCAGCAAGGATCCTATCGAGTGTAAAGTTGGACCAGTTTTCTCGAGCGAGTAAATTCCGCGCGGCGGCGAGCAACCCGGGTTCTCGTCGTCGTACAGCACGTTGGGCAGAGTCGATCGGACTGAAAATGAAATGCTGGCAAGTAACAAAATTAATATCATCTGATGTCGGCGGCGACATGCCGTGGCCCAGAGAGTAGGGATGCTGTGGGACCTGGAAAAGGATATGTTTATCCTATCCGCTCTTTAAACTCGATGGCGGCCTACTGTGCTGATGTTGTTCGCTGGTGTGTGTGTGTGCGTGTTTGCGCGCGCCAAGAGAGCAAGGAGCAAGCGAGACCACAGTAGGCAGGATTGGTACCGGGGTTGACGATGTGTGCGTGCCTGGCAAGGACTCTCCTGTCGTCCTCGTTGCACAAGTAGGCCGAGAAGGGAAAGGATGTTTGGCGCGCCGTACCGAGCATGCGCCACGTGGCTTGTAGTGGTGTGCTGTTTGAAGAAAGAGACAGGCTGAAGTCTCCTGAGGAGAAGTGTCCTGGAGTAAAAAATTGACCAATCATTTCAAGCTAATGTATGAATTGGGTTGCCAGGGTGATGCTCAATGTGTGTGTGTGTGTTTGTGAGTGAGTGCTTGGAGCACATCTCCTCACTCACGTCGGGGGGAGACACAATGAAACGATGAGCATACCGAACCGTAACAAAATGGTGGTTTATTCTTGCCCGTGGCGTTCTCGGTTATATTGCTCTAGTCTAATTTGGAAAATAATATATTTGTTTTGTTATCCCGATAGTCCTCACTCGCTGTCTACGCGTCGTGCTTCGTCTCGTGGGAGATGGAAAATAGATTGAAAAAAAAACTTCCTCACGGCGGATGAAGTATTTCTCGTGCTTGAAGAAGGAACGTTGAATGGATACAGACTGGAGATCCCGTCATCAACTCTCAATATGCTACGGTTTGGCACCCCACACGAGAAGAGGATGGATGGTCGGGTTCGACAAAGCTGTTCAACCATGAAACAAATTTCATATCCGATGTCGATTAATTTCCCGAAATGGGTTTGAGCTCGATTTAATTGATTTTATATTATCACCACGGTATGCAAATCGCACCGACTCGTGGTGCCACGTGGAGTGGGGGCTTGATGGTGGTGGGTAGATTGTTTTGAGTGTAAGCCAACTTTTGAAATGAGTTTTCTGGGTTCCGCAGAAATTTTCAGCTGCTCGTTTCGAACGCCCGGAGGTAATACAATACATATTCATATAAAAACACAGCCGGGAAAGCGTCATGTCGCACATTCTGTTGTGTCTATCACACTTTTCCCGCCCTTTTCACAAAACTCCCTTCTCCTCGCTCCCAGAGAACCGAGATAGGAATGATAATTGATTTAAAGGCTTTATCCTTCGTCGTTTCGTTTGCCGACGACACTTTTTCTTCCTCGCCGAAGGTCCTGTCCGGTTATGCGGTCGTTTCTATTACAGTCTGGCGGTCACATTCAGTTCTGGCCAGCCAGCCAGCGTCGCGTGATGAATGTTGATGATGATGTTTCTAATGATCCGGATAGTCGAGCGCTGCTGGCTGTCCCAGCTGGCCCGAGCCGCAGTCTACCTCAACAAAGGTAGAATTTAAGAATATGGCTGACCGACGATGACGGTGGGTGGTTTGGCAAAAAGAAAAAAAAAAAAACGAATTTAAAATAATACAATAAATGGCGATCGTTTCACAGGAAATCCGGTTGAAGATGCGGAAAGGGCAATGTTTGGTTACAACGTTTTTATTTTTATATCATCTCATCTCAAATAACTTTACACCATCCCTCTGTATATGGTTGTGGCCTTCCTTACTTTTTGCATAGCCACACGGAGAAAAAAGAGTTCCCAAAATCGTGAACAAGCGTTCATGAAAATGAGAACCTCGAACAAAGTGTTCAAATCCCATGGTACGATTTTGAAAAACGTACCATGAAATTTGAACACTTTGTTCGTGGTTCCCATTTTCATGAACGCTTGTTCACGATTTTGGGAACTCTTTTTTCTCCGTGCATAGTTAATTTCAGAAAAATTTAACTCTAGACTTAATTATTATGGTTTGACACACGAATAAAATCATTCAAAAATTATTTTTTGGAAATTGGATCCAAAAAATTAAGAAAATGTATACTTTCGTTTGAATTCCGGGAAATATTTTTTTACGGGAAATCCCGGGAATTCCCGGGATTTTTTCCCGGAACAGGAAATTGGACGCTCTACTTTTAAGTCTCAATGTGTTGCCAGCTTAAGAGGTTTTTCAAATACCGTCATCAGGGGTGACATTGGGTCTGGAGGTGAGATTGGGTCAAACAAATTTCAGAATTATTTAAGAACACAATCTCACCCCCCAAACCCAAATGTAACCCCCGATGACGTTATCATCCAAATGATGCACAAAATGTTGATATTTTATTTTTAAAGAAAACACAGCTATTGCACTGCGTCAATTTAAGTTGAATTGTGCGATAATTGGGCACAGATCGAAATAAAACGCCTCTCTCCGAGTTTTGCGTTCACACGCGACACAATATTTTTTCTGGTGGGAGGTGACTTCAAAGTGGCGACACGTGTTACACACCCAGTTTGTGTCACAATATTTACGCTGCAACCACTTGCTAGTCAGTACAATAGCGTTCTAATTTATGCCGCCAATTGGTAAAGAACTAACGGCACGAATCGAGCGTCCTGCGGTGAAAATAAGCTTTCTATTAAAAAGATAGGCGTTTTGGCACGGCGTCGCAGGCACACGCATTTTTTAACGTCACTCCATTTACAAGCGGGGTCAAACCTCCTTTTCCGGTAACGTGTAATTATGTTTTTTGATGGGAATGGGTGAACCACTTTTTTTATATTTTTTGTGGCCTTTCACGTGAGTCCTTTAATCTTTTGCTGGGACCAACGGGAAAATGTTCTGAGAAAGCAAGCAACATTACATTAGACGTAAAGTAATGGTTTCAGCTTTAGCCTAATGTACTAAACCAAATTTAATTTTAGATCGGGACATGTAGAGAAGAAAAAATGGGAAAAGAAGTTAATCTGTGAAACCAACGTGCAGAAAGCATCGGAGTAGCTACTCGTCTTCACATATGGGAACGTAGGAGAAACAGACACGAAAAAAAAAGTTGAATCAATTACCAAACATAAAACAAAACCATCAAAAGTTTTATTTGCAGAAGAGCAGAGAGGCAGCTCTGACGAAAAAAAAGAGGAAAATCTTCCAACCGTCAGTGGAGTCGTCACATCAAAGGGAAAAAAAGTTCGGGACTAGTGAACGTTTCTGTGTAAGTGTGTGTGTGTGTGCTTTTGCTTTTTATTTCTAAAGTACATGTGTGTAAAAGTTTGTCCTCGTCGCTGCCAAATTGGTGGCCACCTTTTAAATGTTAGCAAAAAAGCACGTAAACCAGTGTGGGAGTGCTTTTAGAATAAGTATGTTGCTGACGGCAAGGGAAAAATAACCTGCATTTTATAAAAAGAAAGCAGCATTTTAAACTTATTTTACGAATTGATATTTATAAAATTACGACACATAATCGGATTTTATTGAGTTATATTAAAAAAACATGATTCAAAATAATTAATCAAAATTATAACAGATACTTTACATCTTCATTCACAAAGTTTTCCAGATTATGAATTATTCAAGATTAAACTGAAAGGTGAGACTAACATCAATTGCAAAAAATTAATTAAATTTGCAATTTTCAAAAAAAATCTGTTTTCATAATTTATAAAAGATTAAAAGCTGACATAAAGCTGGCTCAACTACAGTAATCAAACTTTTTACAAAGTTGTTAGTATTTGGCTTCAACTGAAATCAAAATTAATTGTTATTTGTCACAACAAAGAAAATTAAATAAATTTAATATTACATAAAAAAATATTTGGTTGGCGATTAGTTGGTTTTCACGAGTTCTCTTTTCCAACAGATCGGCGAATTGCAGTTTTGAAACATTCAACACGGTTCAAGCACGAGAATCTTTTTTTTTGTGCGAATAAGTTTCATAGTTTTGTTATGAAGAATTTTAAAAATTAGCTATGACTTGAATTAAGAATGTGGATTCTTATGGATCTTAAGATATCAATTTATTTTTTAAACTTAAGTAAAGAATGAAAGGTTTTTGAACTGTTAATTTTTTTTTTTACATAAATTTTTATAACAATTACAAAAACAATGTTTTAAAATTATTGATGTTGCAAACCAATTTAGTATATAAATCGAGGGCACAACACTCTCTCTGTTTCTTATTTCAAATCAGTTATTTTAAATCATTTTAATTTCCCAAGCGCTTTCAGCATTAATTATTAAAGTCACAACAAGAATTTTGGCTGGCAACAGATTTACAAAAAAAATGTCCACGTGACCAAATAACCGAAATTATAAAAATGACCAAAATAAATAACCGAAATTATAAAAGTTACAAATAAAACTAAAATGATAGAAATAACCAAAATTTTCCAAATTACAAAAATGACCGAAAATGACGAAAATGACGAAAATGACAAAAATGACAAAAATGACAAAAATGACAAAAATGACAAAAATGACAAAAATGACAAAAATGACAAAAATGACAAAAATGACAAAAATGACAAAAATGACAAAAATGACAAAAATGACAAAAATGACAAAAATGACAAAAATGACAAAAATGACAAAAATGACAAAAATGACAAAAATGACAAAAATGACAAAAATGACAAAAATGACAAAAATGACAAAAATGACAAAAATGACAAAAATGACAAAAATGACAAAAATGACAAAAATGACAAAAATGACAAAAATGACAAAAATGACAAAAATGACAAAAATGACAAAAATGACAAAAATGACAAAAATGACAAAAATGACAAAAATGACAAAAATGACAAAAATGACAAAAATGACAAAAATGACAAAAATGACAAAAATGACAAAAATGACAAAAATGACAAAAATGACAAAAATGACAAAAATGACAAAAATGACAAAAATGACAAAAATGACAAAAATGACAAAAATGACAAAAATGACAAAAATGACAAAAATGACAAAAATGACAAAAATGACAAAAATGACAAAAATGACAAAAATGACAAAAATGACAAAAATGACAAAAATGACAAAAATGACAAAAATGACAAAAAATTACGAAAATTACGAAAATTACGAAAATTACGAAAATTACGAAAATTACGAAAATTACGAAAATTACGAAAATTACGAAAATTACGAAAATTACGAAAATTACGAAAATTACGAAAATTACGAAAATTACGAAAATTACGAAAATTACGAAAATTACGAAAATTACGAAAATTACGAAAATTACGAAAATTACGAAAATTACGAAAATTACGAAAATTACGAAAATTACGGAAATTACGGAAATTACGAAAATTATGAAAATTACGAAAATTACGAAAATTACGAAAATTTTGAAAATTACGAAAATTTCGAAAATTTTGAAAATTACGAGAATGACCGAAATGACCGAAATGATAAAAATGACGAAAGCATATCGTGCAAATCATAATTAGGACTATTTTTTTACAGATATTGTGTAATACAAAGTTTCCATGCTAAATTAGCTTTGATTGTTCATAATATGTGAAGTTTAAAGCATTTTATAGTACGTGAAATTGTTGAAGTCATGTATCAAAAGTGACTAAAAAAATTTTAAATTGAATTTTGCCTTAACTTTTCTGAAATAATCAAACTTTTCATTTTCTGAAAAACATCGAAACAGACAAATTAAATTGAGCTTATTTTACTGATTAAACTTATTGTTAATTTGCCATTGTGGATTTGCTGCGTTTTGGTTTTTTTTTGCATATTATCATGAAACTCGAATTTCTATAAATTCAGCGAAATTTGTCTTGCTCAGTTGAAATTTAAATTTCTGTAAAATTTTTCGAAACTGAACTCATAAAATTTTTTTTGCAGTGAATATTTTATGTCCAGGACGTATTTTTTTTAATAGTAATTTTCCTGTTCGCAATAACTCTAAAATCACACATTTTTGCATTTATTTCAGGCTTTGTCGTGACATTTTTATGTTTTGTCTGTGGAATGTAGTATAAATTTTATCAAAAACTTAAAATATAATTTGCAATGGCCTTAAAATGTTTTGAACATTTCATGATATCGTTTGATCTTGAAAAATTGATAAAAATCACAAAAAATCATTTATGCTATTCTGTTTTAATGTAGTTACTTTTCCTGACATTCTAAACTGACGAAAAGTCTCACTTATCACCACCAAATATAACAGTGCTAAAATGTTCAATACATCACTCAAGTTCAAATTTTCAGCACTTGTTTTAAAAAGTAATACTTTTCGACTCTGTTTTGGTTTGTGAGTTGAGCATACACAGGCACGCCAAACTATACACCAGAAATTAAAAAATCAAAGGTTGACAATCCTTAGTTGTATAAAATCTTATACCATTTTTGACATTCATATTCTTAGTGAGCACCTTAAGTTAGAAACCTTTGAATTGGCAATTACCAGCTCAAAGAAATCGAATGATGAATTTGAGATAACTTTTTCCAAACTTCCCAAATTATTACCCTTTCATCCTCAAACATCACAGGTTTTCAAGCTCATTAAACCTACTCAACATACACACCATACCTTTAATTTTGATAAGTCTCGAAGCATAATGAAACGGGTTGACGGAACGTCAACAACGATGTATATTTTATGCGGGATACATTAGCCAATTTGTCGAAAACCGTTTTACGGACAGTTACTAAAACGTTTTCCAGGATCATAACGCAAAGCAGCAGAAAAAAATCGTAAACGATCTTAATTAAAAAAACATGATTCCTTTTATCTGCGAGCGAGATGGCATAAAAAGCTTAATGTACGTGTTCTACCTTTCTCCCACCCCCCAACCCCACCCAACATCAACAGACTCCATCACCAGCTCGCAGCATCAACATCGTTGTTGTTTGATATTGCTTTCACGAGTCGTCGTCGCCGTCCTTCTTCATTTTCTCGTTTACGCCTGGCAGGCAGGCAACCAGCAAAACAGCGCATATTGGTTGCCCCTCAACGTTCCACCAAAACGAACAAAATCTTCCCTCATCTCTTCAATGGATGATGCTGCTGCTGCTGCTGCTGCTGCAGAGTTTGCCTCATCTCACATTCGCTGCCGATGCTAAAAGTTATATTTTTCATAAAAGCATTTAAATGTATTTCCAATAAATATAAAAGGCAAAAACGTTTTTCTCATTTTGGATAAACACTAATAAAAGCTGATACATCCCAAACATGAAAAACAAGCATCCTTTTTTTGCTCTGCTCTGCTCTGACTTGACTCGCAAAAAGGGGGGAGAAAGCACACATACACACAACTCTCTGATGGGTTTATACGCCAGGCTGAGGCAATATCCAATCCTTGCACTCATCCCTCAACTGAACGCACACACACACACACACACATCCTGCAGAGCAGCGCCCGTTGAACGGTTAAACGATGCTTTATTGAACGCTCGGTGGAATCTCCTCATCCTTGCTGGTTGTGGTGGTGGAGCTGGAAAAATACACGCGCTGTAGAAAACGAAACGATCCTTCCGAAGTGGAAAATTTGCCGGTTAACGACGGTTGTTGGGTCCCAAAAAAAGGACTTTAAAACGAGTTAAAGCAGCCAAAACAACATGGAGAGCCCTTTATAAAGTGGCGTTTTCCTAAAAGATGGGTATTTCCTTGCGAGTTATTTTCAACATTTTTAATACATTTGCATGATAACTATTTCTGTTTAAATAGAAAATAAAACAAGATTCACAGAAATTAAATTGCTCGAAAAAAACTAAAGGTTGCCATTTCTTCTAAATCAAATATAAACATTTTAAGTAAGTGAATAGCGGAACAGACTAACTAAGGGTCTGACAAATATTTTCTACCAATGAGAAATATGTACCATGCCAAATAGAGAACCGATTGTACCCGACTTTTGTGATATCAATGAAACTTTGTAGATATGTCATCCCAGGCTCATGTAAACCAAGTTATTTCAAACAGATTTTTTAAAGGTTTTATGTAAAATTTGAAAACGAGTCAGCAATTTTCAAAACTTTCAAAAATCTTCCTCTGGAATTGCTATTTCGGACAATTCTCGCAAAAGTCTCATTAGCCAATGCCAATGCAAATTGTGTATCAAGTGTTTGATTCCCCAATTTTTCAAAAAGTTTCCAAAAATTCTAGTGCCAAAACTAATTATATCTAAAAAATGAAAAAAAAAAGTAATAAAAGGGGAAAAAACATAACAGGCCACGACATAAACTTTGAAAAATATTTGCAACAGCTTTTTTTTAAAAAAAAAATGGAGGTAAAATTCCATATTTACAAGTTGCAAAAAAATGATTTTTTCAGCACAAGCCGTTTACTAAGTAAATACGACGAGTGCTGAAAAATCAAGTTTTGCAACGAGTTGCTTACAAACTTTTGCAATTCCGAAAATGCTTTCTGAGTGTAATTTTATTTCAAACATCCATGTGTTATGTAATTTTACCGTTACCCGAGCAGACGGAAATAACTTGGGAAGGTCAGTTTTTGATATTGTGAGAAGATCAAAATCCGTTATTGGAATGATCGGATTAGTTGTTAAAATAACAAATTTCAATAACAAAGATTTGTTCGAAAAATAACTCAAATTGTTATTGCTCTGTTATTGCAATAACATACTAATAACATAGAATCCAGAACAATACAATAACAAGGTTAGTTATTCTGAGCGGTGGATGGGGAGCACCCAAATAACAAAAACTGTTATTTGTATGGATTGATTGCATAACAAAAAGTGTTATTATTTTATCACATGGAAAGCTATATCCCTAGCAGAATATTACACCGATCTCTTTGTTAAAAATGCGTACGAAGTTCACCAAATAAAGTAAACTCTTTTTCCATTTTTGTTGGCATGTGTTACTAAAGGCAGATTTGATCTGACTTGTAATTTGCTTAGCAGAAAGAAGCCATAACAATGAAGGCATGTTTGTTGTATAAAATTAACGTTTTTAATTAATGAAAGTTTAGTTTCAATAGTTTAATTTAATCCTTTTAGCACGTTTCATGTTTTTTTTTCTTTTCTGAAAAGTAGAATACTTTGTCTTAGATTGAAATGAATAAATTACTCACCCAAACCAAATGTTTGATGTTCTGCTGGAAAGCCTAGTAGACAGCTAGATAATTTTACTGCCGGCTGAGATATTATCCTCCGTTAAATATTGAATTCACCTATAAAAGAAAAAAAATATATCACAAAGTGTCATGTTCCTTTAAATACATACACTTATCTAAAAGCAAACTCCAACTTCTTCGGCTGCCGCTGGTTATGAGCGACTTAACGGAGCTTCCGGAAATATATGCGGCAGGAGAACAGTGATGTTGTCGCTGGACAGTTCAAACTACAGCTCGAGTTTGGCCGTGGAAAAGAGCTCCAGACTTTGTGCTGGCAAAAAACGTCTGCGTTATCGACTGACCAATAGTTCTGAATCCAGCTGACATGGCCGCATTCCAATCTAAAATCGAAAATATATTATAATAATAGTTTGTTTACTTTCCAGCAGCTTTGCCGACGAGACAACTCACCTCGAAATCCTTTTTCCTTCGTCGTAGTCGTTCTGCAGGTAGATGCCGCCCGCTATTAAATTACCTCCGGTGCCCCAAAAGGTTGATGCACTTGGGCCTAGATGTGATCGTCTTCTTCTTATTCGAAGCCTTCGTCCAATGCCAGCTGTCGTCATGGCCCAAAGGCGACTTTTTCAGATTGCGATCAGATTTATTCCATATCTGAAAATCAATTAGAAATGCGAAATCATAAACATAAACATTGCAACCAATTAGAAAGGCGAAATCATAAACATAAACATTGCAACCACCCATTTTTTCTAATTTCCGGAAGCGTTCCAGATGCTCAAGTAAACAAAGCTGAAATAGCTGTTAACTTTTCAAGCAAAAAAGAAAGAACCATTGTCTTTTGCAAGAAGAACATTTTCAAAGTTTTTGGTACCCTCAGCAAACGTCAAATCAACACAAAATGCTGCCGGATCTTTTTCCGGATCTCTCCCGGAAAAGATCCGGCAGCATTTTTGTATGGTCTGACGTTTGCGGAGGGTGCCGAAAAAGGTAAACAAATCGCTTCAGGCATCGGCCAATTCAAACTTGAAAGCATTATTGCCAGAGCTTCCCGTGGAAATTCAAAACACTTTTTATCAAACCGAAAGGAACCTACCTTTAAGTTGAGCAACACCGGCAACCCTTGCAATTGCCCTCGTCCGGGAAGATGATCAGGTTTAGCTCGGTGATGTTTTCGGTGTACCGGCCCACCGTTTCCTTAGCCAAATTTATCCACCTGCAACAAATTGTTGATAATTTTTCACACCGATCGATATGTTTTTTGGTTTCGCTGAAAGTAAACACAAGCACAACCGTAATAAAACTCGGTTCTGCACCCGCGATTCCCGACGAAACGAAATAAAAACCGACTGATGATAAACAAACCGCGACTCGATCCGCTCGATCGCATTTTCTGTTTTGTTGTGACCGTTTTGACGTTTCGCGCTGGAGAAGCGAATGAAAGAGAGAGAGTGCGAAAAGTGTTGCGCGTTGCAAGCAAAATTAAAATGCAGTAAAATTGTTTTTATATTTAAAAAAAATCAATGATGAATTTAATTGTTAACAATCGCCATATCAATTCGGTCATAAATTTCAAAAGTATTTTTTTATTTAACATTTAAGCTAAATTTTAAGACCCAATTTACATTGTTTTGCTCCCAAATAGCTTTACTTGCTTTGACCGTACACGAGAGGCCATCTTTGCTGAAGTTTGCAAGAAGTCAAGCAAAACAATGTAAAGGGGCCAATGTGAGTTTGTAAACAAAGAGTCTATCCTGCTCACTTCTAATGTAAACATCCACTGACGTGAGCAGGATAGACTCTTTGTTTACAAAGTCACATTGGCCCCTTTACATTGTTTTGCTTGAAGTTTGTTTTGATTGTTTTGACAGCTCAGCGGAGCACGGGTTGTAGGATGGTTCCAAACGAGGTTCCAAACAACAAATATCGCGTCATGAAAAAAAAACTTATCAGACTTTCGCAATCCTTATTTAATAATCTAGCTTACAACATTTATTATTCAATTTTACATTTATATTATAGATTTCTAGAATTTTTTTTATCAAGTCCTATAAACATATGCAACACAATAGCTTTTTTTAAAAAGGTCCAATAAACTATTATGTTTCATATGTTTATAGGACCTATTCAAAAAAAAAAAACTCTGGAATTTTATTCACCATTATCTAAAACTGAGTTTATCATCAATTACTCAAAATTGGGTAAATGATTTGCCCATTATATAATATCTGTAGGAAATGTTTAAGAAATCTGTAAAAAAAATTGCCTAATTGCATGACAGCGAAAACGTCAAGAAAAAAAAAAGATCAAAACAATCCCAGCAGACCGTTCCGTGTTTGTGCTTGAATTTTTTGAGAAACTCGTCAGTGTTTGGTGAAATGTTGCTATCTTGGCTGCTGTCTGGGATAATTCGTGTCAAAAGCTGCTGCAGATGCCAGAAGTGAGCCACTAGGTAATGGTGCCCGGCCCGTGCCGGAGGGGTTCCGGATGGATTGACTGTTGGCGAATCAAAAGTACAGAACGATCCGCGTGCCCCGTCTCGAGCGTATACTTCCGCCAGCAAGGTCGAGCTAGAAAAGCGCAAACAGGAGCAGGCCAAGTTTGGGGTGTATTTTGACGAAGATTACAACTACCTGCAGCATCTGGAATCCGAAAGGAACGAAGTCTACTGGGAACCTGTGCAGCCGGCGAAGACGGCCGGGCGGAGAAGGTCAGCACCAAGCTGCCCAGCTCGATGTTTGCGTCGAAGGTGGAGGGGTTGATGAAGAAAAAGGCACACATGGGGCCTGGGCTGTGACCGGATTGGGATCCGGACGAGGATTTTGACTTCGAGAACCCGGATAATGCGTTGGAAGATAACTTTATTGAACTGGCCATGGGAGGGAAGGAAGAGGACGATTACTTCGGTGAAGGGGAGGAGGACTAGGGAGTAGACTCGAATGAGGCCGGAATGTCCGACGAAGACGAGGAGCGGGACAGATTTAGACCGCTGGCGCTTGACCAGGAGGAGACCAAGTCATGCTTCACGGAATACTCGATGAGTAGTAGCGTGATCTGGAGGAACGAGCTCTGTACGAAGTGGCGTAGCATCAACCCGAAAACTGGCCTGCCGATGAACGTGCTCGGTGCGACCGTCAGGGTCAAGTCGCCCGGTCCCATCGGCCGGTGCAACGGCAGTGTAATCTCCACGCTGAGCGTGTTGTCGATCCGGCCAAAAGACGAATCGCCCGAGGAGCAAGAAACTGCTGAAGGAGTACCGCGTGGAGCGGCGAATAGAGCGCAAGGTCAACACGCTCACGGTCAAGGATGAGGAGAAGCAGCAGGAGAAGAGACAACTGAACAGCCGCGTCAACGCGGGCGTAAGGATCGAATTTGTGAAGGACACGAACACACACACACATACACTTACACACACTAAATTTATGGAATACATTGTTAAATCAAACAAATGGTTTTTTACTTTTCTCTTGAAGAAAACTAATGGAGTGTTTTTTAGAATTGATTCAACTTCAAAGAAACCTTGCGCCAGAACAAAATTCAAACGCAACGGCTGCTGGGAGGTATGGACCATCCATAAACCACGTGGATACCTAGGGGTAGAGGTTCAACGGTTGTCCAGGCTCCAGGCTTCATACAAAAAGATTTGTGTTGTATGGAAAGTTTCCACGAGGGGGGGTCTGCGATTTCAAAAAAGTGCTTACGTGGTTTATGGATGGCCCCTTAAAAGAGATCGTACTAGTATTCTGACGTCGACATGTGTTACATGTAAGAAATTGCTCATATTTAATTTCCTATTTTATCTTTTATTCTTAGGTTCGCACTTTTAAACCAAACTAATTTAAAAATTTACATGGAATATAGAAAATGACAAAATAATCGTTTCATTATGAATAGCAATTGGCCATATTCTAATGAAACACGAGGGTCAAGATCTCTTGTCAGTCCCTGTGCAGTAAATGACTTTCACATTTGAAACCCAAAAAAAACATAACTGAGCCGTAAACTTTATTTTCGTAATTTAACAAACTCAGTATTTATGATGTTACAAAAAAACGAAAAGGATATATTGGAATATCAAACCAATAACAGTTTCTGTTATTATGGAATAAAATGGAAAAACATAACTTAAGCTGTTATTATCATCTTATTTCACATTTCCAATGGAATATCAAACCAATAACAGTTTCTGTTATTATGGAATTAAATAGAAAAACATAACATAAATTGTTATTATTATCTTATTCCGCATTTCAAATTGAATATCATCCCAATAACATTCTTTGTTAAAATAACAGAAACTGTTATTATTTTGTCTTCCAAATTTTATTTGCAAGAATATTCAATAACAGTTTCTGTTATTTTAACAAAATCTGTTATTGAAATGACATGAATTTTGTTATTACCGTCTGCCCGGGTAAGACCAACAAATATTGAAAAAAGTGACGTTCTGAACTTTTCAACACCCATTTCAGTGCTGAAGAGTAGAATTTTCAGCATTGATATTGAACTGTATTAATTTTCCATTCTGTTATATTTGGTAGAGAAAAGTAGGTCGTTTAGTCATTCGAGAATGACAGGAAAAGTTTCCCTATGGAATTACAAAATAGTAGTTTATGCAATAAGTTGCAAAAAGAGGATTTTTTCAGCACGAGTCATACATTTATCCAACGAGTTTTACCGAGATTCCGGATTCCGGAATCCGAAAAACACCCATTGAGTGAAATTTTAAGTCAAATTTTCATGTATTTTGTCAATAAATCGTTTGAATCAAAAAAATGTTGAAAAGTGTTACTTTTCGAAACAAGTGCTGAAAAGTTCATTTCAGTGCTAAAAAGTAGAACTTTTCAGCATTTATTTTGAAAAGTGTTGCTATTCGATTCTGTTATTTTTGGTACAGAAAAGTAGGCTTTTTCGTCGTTAAAGAATGACAGGAAAAGTAAGTAGTTTCACGACGGAATGGCAAAAATAATATTTCAGCAAAGTTTTGTCATAGTAACGCTTAAACTATCTTGACACACGTGAATTTCGCTGAAATTGAGTTATTGACACCATTTTGTGCAACATAAAAGTTTTATATGAAATGTTCTCAAAAACTATTCGGACCATTTCTATCTAAAAATATTTTAACAACTGCTCATGTTTGCTATAAAAGCGATAATGCTAATAACTTTTGATAGGGTTGTCAGATCTTCAATGTTTTGGGCTCATTGGAAAGGTCTTTTTAATACCTTTCTGAAAATGTATAATATGATATTTCTGGCAAAAACCACCCTTTTTACAATCTTTCGGACATATGGCAAAATCGTTTTTTTAGCATTACTTTTGAAGTGCTTAACTTAACTTGCTGATTTTAAATAGAGACCTATGGGACCCCAAGACGGATCGAATGAAACTAATACGGTCAAAATCCGTTCATCCAGTCCGGAGATAATCGAGTGAAAATTATTTGTCCACCCACCTACACACATCCACACAGACATTTGCTCAGAACATGATTCTGAGTCGATATGTATACGTGAAGGTTGGTCTACGAGGTCAAATTAATTAGTTAATTTTTCGAGTGATTTTATAGCCTTTCCTCAGTAAGGTGAGGAAGGCAAAATATCCATTCGATTTTTTGAACACTTTCAACCATTTTTAATTTTTGACCTTTTGTCCTTCCGACCATTTGACATTCGACTATTTATTTTTTTGATTTTCTGCCATAAGATCTTTTGTCACACATCCCTTATAAAATCAGGTCAGCCTATTTTGTTTAATTTTGACTAAGATAAAAGCTCAATTTCTTAACAATTTTCAAACATTTAGAATGTCGTGAGAATGAACGAGATTCTTTTTGTTTATTTCCAGAAATATTTTAAACTTTATAACTGAAGCTGAAACTGAAATTCAAAATTATTTGATTTGCGAAAAAGAGTTGTAATTCTATAACCCTTTCAGGCCTGAAATTTTCAAAAAAAATATTTTTTTATCTAATGATGGGAAAATGATTTTGAGGACCACACGAAAATTATAGGCTAGGTAAAAAAAATATTTTTGTGTCATTTATATCAGGCATCAGGCATGAAAGGGATAAACAACTTTAAAATAAAAAGTGTCACCATCAGATGCATACTGATTCACAAGAAGAAGGATTTACGTATAATAAATGAATTTGTTTTCAAACATGAAATTGGGAATGAGTTCCTTAATTTCAAGCGAAATCGTACTATTTAAAATCGATATTCTCATGCTGATGACACTTTCTTTTCTTTGCAAAAATGTTAATTGTAGGATTTGCATTTTTTGTAATCCAGTGCGTAATATACTGAAAATCCATTTCAAAATAGAATACAGAATGGTTGTAAAATTTAAAGATGAAAAATTTAAGTTGCTGAAAATTGTTTGACTTAACTGTAACGTTTTCTTTATAGCAATTCTGAAAGTTACATTGAAATATTTCATGATATGATAGATTTACAGTAATTTTTGATGACAAAACAAATAACGTCATGATTCGAATTCCCGGACGCTTCGAAACCCGGACACTTCATCTTGTTTTATCAGTTATTTGGATATAAGTTCGCATTATGAATGTCAAAACTGTGTTATTTGATGAATTCCAACATCAACTTTCATTTAAAGCTTGTTTGAATGCTGTAGTTAATGCCAAAACAATTTAATACAATAAAATTATTAGTTTACCAAAAATGCGAAACATTTCACTTGATATATTTCATAGACGTTCGAAGCACCGGGAAGGCAAAGTAGAAATTTATGGTTTCGATTTCCTTGAATTCTAGCAATTTTTTATAAAAAATATCGATTGTTTTGATGTTAACAGCTTATCTGAGACCTAAAGAATGCCATTCACTAACATTTCAGTCCAAATTTGTGCGATTCATAAGTAAAATCGAGTGTCCGGATTTCGAATCAACCTTTATCAGTGTCCGGGATTCGAAGCACAACAAGTCATTTTAATTTTAAAATTCAGATGAAAAATTGTTAGAAAAGACATATTTTGCTTCCCTTTTTTGAAACCGACTGATTATACTACATCCTGATGATGTTTCTACATTTCCAACCTGTTACATGATTTTTTGCCAGCTATAATAAAAATTATATGTTACTAAGTGTCCAAATTTCGAATCATGACGTTATAAAAATATTCAAATGTAGCCTCACATTTTCATTTATAAATTTCACCTATGCCCGTTCGTGATTTCTCCCAATATTTCTTTTGATTATTATGGAATTTTATTTGTAATTATTTAACTTTTATGTTGCTTTAGATATGAAAATCATAATCGATTATGTGAAGAAATATTTGTCAAAAATCGATATCGGTGAAATTGATGAATATTTATAATCCAGTATTTCGATAGAATACACAGATAGAAGATTAGTGCGCACTGCTTCTCCTGAATTGGCGCAATTTCCAACTTCAAACGCGTTCCGGTAAATCGGTTCGAGCATAATTATCGTTTGTTGTTTGAATTGTTATTAATTTTAATAGGATGCCGCAGCAGAATCCGGGCACCCAGGTCCTCTTTGAGCAACATCTAGTGCTGAGCAAGTGCTGCTGTAGTGTGGTTGTGTTCCTTCTCCGCAAACCAGCTCACAATGGAAATAGAAATTGAATCTCATTTCAAATCGACATATGCGTACCCCGAGGGTACTCATCAGGGGGTGGAGTCACCCCACATGGCCCGGTCCGGTCTTCCCTTCTGTTCTGTTGTTCTGGTCGAGGTTTGGCGTTGCAGAATTGTAGAACACTTGCCACCACCTTGCAATGCCAATGGGTTTTGCCATTTGATCTCAATTCACACATCTCACAGTGTCTCTGCACAGAGCGAGAGATGACCGAAATCCATTTCGCATTCATCGAACAATACTTTGTTATTCCGTGTGCGGTTCTTTTAAATATGAATGCAGCAACTTCCATCCTAAGGCATCAGCACAGGCGATAATTACAGGCTTTGAGCGGAAAATGCTCTCGATTCCTAAAAGCCTCCAAATCTCTCTTCTTGCTCAGGGTTGCAGGGTTGACCAAAAATTCTAAACGAAAATTCGTAAACCAACATCAAACGACATTTTGGGCACCCCTGAACACTCATATTTCCTCGTGCACGCAAAGAAAAAGGGGGAGAGTTGCTCCGGCTCCGAGCAGTTCGAGCCAAGTGTAACATGTCGTTCATAATATAAATTAGACTTTTTTCAATAGCAATTACTGCACTCTCTTAACAACGCGGGGGCCTCAGCGCACAGCAGCGTGTTTCGTATTTCAGCGCTCATTGACGGTGACATTGGCGACGACGACGACGACGACGACGACGAAGGCAGGCAGGGGTTGTTTGGCACCAGTCGGAGGGATGTTGCCTCCTGGTGAGGACATACCTCGGGAATGATGGTGGGCTGCTCTCTCGTTTGCGAGTGTGTAAGGAGAGCATAAGTGCTTTTAAATGTAAATTGTTCGGAAATCCAAAGTGGATTTAAACAGTTGTTGAGCACTTCTTTAGCGGAAAGAGAGTTAGATGGAGAAAAGGGAAGTTATTGATATGCTGCGACAGGTGGAAAAGTCACTTTTAAAGAGATTTTTTTTTGTCACCGCGCAATTTTTTAAAGATAACTGAGGATAATGTTATCTTTCAACTTATGTGCAGGCGGTCGTATTAAATTTTTAGACTTCCACAAATCTGAGTTTCAAACCTATTAAGAAACATTAATCAAAAATTAAAAAAAAAAACATTGTCACGCATAAAATAAGTATTGAAAAATTTGGATGATTAGAATTTGAGGTAAAGATTTCTCGTTCATAAACATTTAAAATTTCAAGCCTTTAGGTAGTTGCAAAAGTTGTTCAAATTTTATGACACCCCATTCAAATTAAACCCGTAAAATCGAAAAAAATATAAAACGAACGCAAAACGCAAGATAAATGTTCAATTATTAAACATTTTTACAATCGCCCATTATTTTTCTCATGTGCCACTAGCTCCATAAAAGCGTTCTTTTATTACGTAACGCAGTTGGGGGGAGGAGGGTCGAAGGCCGTGTTACGCTATATACATGATTTTTTAAATTGTATGAACATTTTGTTACGAGGGGAAAGGGGTCAAAAAATCCTTTTTTTGCGTTACGTAATAAAATAACACTCCCATATACACTACAAAATGTCTCATATGAACCTTAACAAAGTTTTTAAAGTAACCAAATTTTAATTAGATTTGCTGTTTGATTGTTTTTGAATAACCTAAAGGTGAAATTATAAAAGCAAACATGAAAATTTGCCGTTTATATTTTTGTTATTTCCGTCAAAATATTTTTGATAATTTTAATCATGACCAAAATGACTAAAATTTATCGTTTTCGTAATTTTGGTCATTTTGGTCATTTTTGTATATTTCGTCACTTTCGTCATTTTGGTCATTTTAGTCATTTTCGTCATTTTCGTCAATTTCGTCATTTTGGTCATTTTGTTCATTTTGGTCATTTTGTTCATTTTGGTCGTTTTAGTAATTTTGGTAATTTTGATCACTTTCGTCATTTTGGTCATTTTGGTCATTTTGGTCATTTGGTCAATTGGTCATTTTGGTCATTTTGGTCGTTTTAGTCTGTTTGGTCCATTCGTCCTTTTGGTCATTTTCGTCATTTTTGTTATTTTGGTTATTTTGGTAATTTTGGTACTTTTAGTCATTTCGGTCATTTTGGTCATTTTGGTCATTTTGGTCATTTTAGATTTTGGTCATTTTGGTCATTTTGGTCATTTTGGTCATTTTGGTCATTTTGGTCATTTTAGTCATTTTGGTCATTTTGGTCATTTTGATCATTTTGGTAATTTTGGTAATTTTGGTAATTTTGGTCATTTTGTTCATTTTGGTCATTTTGGTCGTTTTAGTAATTTTGGTAATTTTGGTCACTTTCGTCATTTTGGTCATTTTGTTCATTTTGGTCATTTTGGTCATTTTGGTCGTTTTAGTCATTTTGGTCCATTCGTCCTTTTGGTCATTTTCGTCATTTTTGTTATTTTGGTTATTTTGCTAATTTTGGTAATTTTGGTAATTTTGGTAATTTTGGTCATTTTGGTAATTTTGGTAATTTTGGTCATTTTGGTCATTTTGGTCATTTTGGTCATTTTGGTCATTTTGGTCATTTTGGTCATTTTGGTCATTTTGGTCATTTTGATCATTTCGGTAATTTTGGTAATTATGGTTACTTTCGTCATTTTGGTATTTTGTTCATTTCGGTCACTTTCGTCATTTTGGTCATTTGGATCATTTTGGTCATTTTGATCATTTTGGTAATTTTGGTAATTTTGGTAATTTTGGCCATTTTGTTCATTTTAGTCATTTTGGTCATTTTGGTCATTTTGGTCATTTTGGTATATTTCCTAAATTTAATCATTTTGGTCATTTTGGTAATTTTCGTTATTTTGGTCATTTTGTATATTTTGGTCAAGTTCATCATTTTGGTCCATTCGTCTTTTTGGTCATTTTCGTCATTTTCATTATTTTGGTCATTTTGGTCATTTTGGTCATTTTGGTCATTTTGGTCATTTTGGTCATTTTGGTCATTTTGGTCATTTTGGTCATTTTGGTCATTTTGGTCATTTTGGTCATTTTGGTCATTTTGGTCATTTTGGTCATTTTGGTCATTTTGGTCATTTTGATCTTTTTGGTAATTTTGGTCATTTTGGTCATTTTGGTCATTTTAATCATGTTGGTTATTTTGGTAATTTTGATCACTTTCGGCATTTTGGTCATTTTGTTCATTTTGGTCAATTTGGTCGTTTTAGTCATTTTGGTCCATTCATCCTTTTGAGCACTTTCGTCATTTTCGTTATTTTGGTCATTTTGGTATATTTCGTAACTTTCGTCATTTTGGTGATTTTCGCAATTTTCATCTTTTTTGTTATTTTGGTTATTTTGGTTATTTTGGTCATTTTGGCCATTTTAGTCATTTTTGTCATTTTGGTTATTTTGGTCACTTTCGTTTTTTTTGGTCATTTTGTTCATTCTGGTCATTATTGTCATGTTGGTATAATTCGTAACTTTCGTCATTTTAGTCATGTTAGTCATTGTCGTAATTTTCGTTATTTTGGAATATTTCGTAAATTTCGACATTTTGGTAATTTTGTTCATTTTGTTCATTTGGTCATTTTGGTCATTTTAGTCAATATGGTAATTTTGGTCATTTTCGCCGTATTGATAATTTGGTCATTTTGGCAATTCTGGCCATTTTGGAAATTTTAGTAATTTTGTAAATTTTAGATAATTTGGACTTTTTGGTCATTTTCACTTGTAAGAAAAATCTAACGGCGTATTCTGGCGTTGAGACAGTATGGACAAAATTTACAGCTACAAAAAATATGCCACAAAATGATTAGAAAATTTGCAAAAAATCTGAGAATTGAGCTGAAAAATAAAATAAAAATATTTGGAAAAGTTTATAGTCCAAACATTCAATATAACCTCAAGTAAATGCAAATCCTCACACAGTGCAAAAGAAATAAAAAATATACTAACGCGCACGCGCGTCTTCTGTCAGGACGAAAATCGATTGCCAAAACAGCTGCTGTCACAGGTACAGTGTAGACGTACACGTCTGTGCAGGGAGAGCAGTTCAGATTTTCACGAAGTTTTCGTGTAAAAATTCACTATCGTAATGATGGTACAGTTGGTGCTGGTTATTTTGCACACAATGATGGTGGCAAGCCACCTAGAACTGGCGACGGCCAAAGGACCACATCACCCACGGGGAGGCTACTCGGCCCGAAATCGGAAGCTGGACGAACATCTTCACGCCAAGGATGAGTGAGTGTGGGCTGGATGCTGGGGATTTTGTTTGGGAGCCTTGTAAATATTTTATTTTTTTATAGACACATTCAAGAAGACTTGAAACAACTCTCGATTAGCGAGGATGAATTGTCCAAGATGAGCGACGAGGAAAAGAACTTTTACTTTTTCAAGCTGCACGATTCCGACAATAATGATCACCTGGATGGGTTGGAGATTTTACACGCCGCCACACATCACTCCGATGGCCACGTGCACAAGTTGGACCGGGAAAGTGAGCACGATTCGGAGGAGAACTCGGTGATTGGTGAGTGCAGTGTTTGTTTAACAGTGCAAAGCTTGGAGTAATTTTTTGGTTAATTTTAGATGTAATTGATGACTTCATTGCCTATGCGGATTTGGACCAAAATGGGTTGCTTACCTATCCAGAGTACATGAAGGCGATAAGTACAGATGATTGGAACACGAAAGTTGATACGACTGAGACGCCACCTCCGGATTCTGGCTAAATGAAATTTGATTTATATATTTTTTTTCATTTGTGATATACAGTAAAAGTAACAACTCTTAAAACCCTCTCTTCTGCTTACTTTATTGGCATCAATATCGCTCACACAAGACACTACACAAAAATCCTTCACAAATGACAAGGATAAATCATTTCGCATGGTGCTCCCTGGGATCCCTCGGAGATGGCCCGGTCTAGCTGGAGCAGCATCTGCTGATATTTGCTGTTTTTGGGAATTTCCGGATCGAAGATTTCCGCCCCGTTGACGAGGGCTCGCGCTGCCCGGGCATACTCGTGGGCCGTTTGTGGCGAACGGCACGCGGACTGCAGCATGCAACCCTCCTGGCCGGAACCCTCGGCGGCCAGATAACCCAGCATTAGCCCAGTTTCACCGGCTTGGAAAAATTGCGACGAACCTGGGCGTCGACCAAGAAACAAAAGCAAAAGTAAAGAAAAACAAGAAGGAAATCACGATTACCGACGATGATTGCGAAAAATTGCATCACTTTTGTGTGTCGCCCAATTTACCCAGATAATTTTCCTGGTTATTGTGTTTACGGCTAGAGGCGTCAAACAATGGCCACTTGTTGTTGTGTTGTGACGCGCTTTAATTATGAGGTGACTCAACAATGCGAGTAGTTTTTCACTGTTGAGCTTTTCCCCTGTTTCGCGTTGAAGGTTAGACGCGAGCAGACTTACCGTCGATGCTTCTTCCTCGGGCGAAGCCGCCCCAGTTTCCGGCGCCAATCAGGCCAGCCGCAAAGATGAGTGCCTTCAGCAGGAACAGAATCAGCAAGTTTGTGAGATTTAAACTTAGGACCTGTGGTGAGGACGAGAAAAATGGTACAAAAATTAAAATTTAAACTTTAAACGTGACATTGAAAATGTAATGTAATGTTCGATTTTTTTTAAACATTGATTATCAAATTCGGACAATTTCTTGATTAAAAAAAAATCTGTCTAGACCCTTGCAATTACTTTTCAAAAATTTATGTCCCTTCCCCTTTTCTTTAATATTAAATTTCAATAGAAATAGACGTGCAATCAACTGAAAACTATTTTAAAAACACTTGGACTTATTTTGAAATGTTTTGATTTTAGGTGAAATAAAGAAGAACAGCCGCCAAAAGCCTTTTTTTAAACTTTAAAGAATTTAAACAATTGTTATAATCGATCGGGAGCCAAACAAGTCTTCAGAAAACTTGTTTACAAATTCTTAAGTTTGAAAATGATTTTCTTATCGATTTGGAGTCTTCAGCATAGTTATAAGAACTGTGAGGATAATTCTTGATAATATTTTCACAATTCTAAATTCAGAATAATATTTGTAAATTTAAGGGCAATGGAAAAAATAAAAAACTTAATTTTCAAATGTACTAAATATGCATTAAAACATATTTGGGTAATTCCACCTGAAGCGTGCAAGAAAAAATGCAAATTTGAAAATTACCATCTCCAATTCTGCTCAAATTTGGCAGAGCTGTTAAGACTATCAAAACGTGCAAAATCCTGAATTTCATCCAAATTGGACCAACCCCACCTTTTTTGTACCCTCCCAAAAAATCGAAAGGTAGTAATTATTGATCAGCACGACTGAGTGCTCCTAGCAGATGCGGCGAATAAAGCTAATTTAGGTAATCTCAAATACTTAAAACTTTAAAATTCGATATCTCTGGAACGAAACATATTCCTTTCTGTCGATAAATGATTCTTATGTAAAATTGGCCGGGGAATACGATGGTCAGGTCAAATAAAGGCCATTTAAAGTTTTCAATTGCGCAATACAGATAGAAAACATATTTTAATCTAAATTTTGATCACGGAAATGGGTTCTACGTCCAATTTCCTTCAAAATTGAGTCTAAGACCGACCCTCTAAGATTTGTGGTTCCTGAGTTATCTTCGTTTGAAGATAGGGGTTTCGATCAAAAATCGACAAAACGTCGATTTTTTGGGAGGGTACAAAAATTGTGGAGGTTGTCCGATTTGGATGGAATTCAGGCTTTTTTCATGTTTTGATAGTCTCAACAGCTCTGCCAAATTTGAACAGATTCAGAGATGGTAATTTTCAAATGCTGTTCCGCTTCAGATGGAATGACCCATTTACGGATTGAAAAAATCAATCGAAAGGTACCTTACTTTTTTTTAATCTGACAATCAAATGCTGAGAAACAACCATCCAAAGATTATAATCGAGGCAAATGATTTTTTCAAGTATCATGGAACTAATCAAGTCATTAAAAAGTCTTTGAAATGAAGATCTTTAAATTTCTGACCAAGAACATTCTAAAACTTTATTTAAGAAAATTGTTTAACATTTTCTAAGTCCTTGGATAAATATTAATTCAGAATAGGACATTCATAGAAATTATTTCTCCAAAATCGGCTTGGTATTACTTGTAACCTTAAAAAATTAAATGTCCAAGAAATTGTCCACAGTTTATAATTGTAAAACATTTTCTCCATCTCCAAGTCTGTTGAGAAAAAAATATTTCAGAAAAGGACATTAATGGAAATTATATTGAAAATCGGCTGGCTTATTATAAATCTTTAAACAAAATAAATTGCAAAAGAAATAAAATAATGTTGAAGAACAAAACTGTAATAAAATGCAGTCTTTACTTTTCTTTAACTCAAAAGGTGTGTTTTTGTCTATAACAGTTTATCAACATAAAATCATTGTTAAAAATATGTGTTTTGGAAGAAAAAGTTTTCTAGAAAGCAAAAACCACAAATATAATGTTTTTCCAAAAGATCGTTTCAACACAATATCATATTACCAAATTTAAATATGAAAAAAATCGAAGTTGGCATTTGGTTTAAGAAGAATTAGTTAAAAATTGAGAAATAATCTTATTTGTTCATCTGTTTAAAAATTTCGAACCTTTATTCTCTTTTCAAATTAATAATATTAGAAAGCTCGCAAAAACTTAAATGAAAAAATGATCGTCTAGGTCTTGTTTTGTTTTAAGGTTAAAACGATAAAAAGACAAAATTCAACCTTTTTTTACCCGGAACCTCAGTTTGAATAGGGCCACTAGTTTGAAGAGCACTTTAAATTCTTCACATTTTATAGATCAGAATCTGTTCAAACTGAAATCAGATGACGGTGCACTATTTCAATCTACAGTCTAGAGTACGCCCACTACTTCTGGCTTTGATAAACTACTTGCAACACTCAAACCAGCTTCAAAACGTTCTTGTACATAACTCATCCCCAATGTTCGACCCAAGTCTATCCACCTGACTGTTTCCAGCGGATCGACTGATCATTTCCTTCGCGAACGAAACCGCCAACTGCCCGGCAGGACTCGTCAGCAAATCCTTGGCAGTTTCGGCGAAACCTCGTCCACCTGAAGCTTGCTGCTGCTGCTGCTGCCTGCTGTATCCATTTCCTGCTGCGTTATAGCCCAGATCATTTCCATCAAAGTCACTGCAGTTGATCTCACTGATGATCAGGGCCAAAAGCAGGGCGCCAATCGCAAGCTGTGAAATCCTCCAGAGTCTCATGATTTTTGAGCACTTTTCTTAGAAACACTTTTTACACCACTTTCTGGTCGGAACGAGGTTTTGTTCTGATATCGATGACAGGTTACACAAAACTGAGCCCTTGCCAGCACTTGGAGTAATATAAATATCTTTTTCTAATGTCCCTTTTGTGATGGAATGTGCCTACCTGCTGGGTTATTTCCAAGTAGTGAATGAACAAAAATAAAGAAAAAAAAATGCTTAAAAAATCCTTCATCATTCCGGTTAAGCCGCAAGAGTGAAAGAGACAACCTCAAATTGACTACTTTTTTCAAATATGCTCCTCAATTTTGCCCGTGCCTCTAAAGAGACGTTTTTCTTATGACTGCCCACACACAATAGGGCACTCTGTTAGGTGGAGAAGCCTTGTCGCCATATGTCACAGCTCTGGCTGCCATTGTTTTGTGAGGTGCTCTTCCTCGTGTGCGAATTGTGGTTGTGTTGTTGTGATGCGCTGGATTCACTCACTTGCTGAGCCTTGGTTGAACCGATGCGGAAAATTTGGCAATTTGACTGACTAAGCTACATGCCGCGGACATCTAATCTGTCGGAGGGTTTCATTGTTGTGTTATATAATTTGTTGTTGAAAACTAATAGGCAACCCATTGGGATCTTATCGTAAGGTTATCTTTTAGCTTTTACAAGGAAATGCATTTCCGTTAAGAAGTAAAGGAGACAAAAATATCAGTTTCAGTTCGAACTCGATCACGAGTTCGAACTGATCACTTGCTAGAATTCGTATACATATCGAATAAAATTCTGACTGTGCACTGACAAATTTTCACTCAATTATCTCGGCACTGGCTGAACCGGTTATAACCGTTTTGTCTCATTCCAATATGTCCCTATTAAAGTGAAGTTTAGTAATCAAAAAGTTATGCTAAAAAAGATTTTCGCATGGCTCCAAAAGAATGTATGAAGGGTGGATTTTGGAAGAAAACTCGTCTTGTTATACATTTTTAGAAAGGTATTGAAAAGATCATTCCAACGATTACTAAACCTATCAAAAGTTTTAGGCAACTTAGTGTTATTTATACACTTTTTTGAAACCGAGTATCAGATATTTTGATAAACATATTGTCCATAATTTTAAAAAAATAAATGGGTTGAGAGTTTTACTTGTTTTATCTAACTTTGCCAATGTTTTTTTAAATGTCAACTTTGGCTGTGATTTTTACTAACATTTCAGCAAAAAGAAGTATGCAGTAATTTTTCTAGTGTCCCAGACTATGCCTCGACGCATTTTTTTTACAACTTAAATGATTATGGTGCCATTTTATAGCAGTTTCACATTTTCACAAGCAAAAAATTGAAAAATGTGACTGTAAAAACATGAAAAAATTAGATAGGCAAAATGTAATGATTGGTGGTGGTGGTGGAAGAATAGGCCAAATACTACTAAAAACAAACATTAACTTAACAAGATAAATGTAAATAAAAATACTAAAAATGAAACAAGAAAACATAAAACTAGACAAGTGAAGTTTTTCGTGGAACAAAAGTTGCTCAAAAAGAACACGAGAATAACAAAAAAAAATAAAAAAAATTGGGCAGTATAGGGTTAAGGGGGAATGATACTACTTTGACCGACTTTGACTTTGTATTTACTATAAGAATGTGAGGAAGGCACCAACCACCTAATGGATTAAGTAAGGTTTTCAAATATTCTATGCAACGTTAGGACATTGCAAATTTAATATTAAATTTGCGTCCTATTGTCCTTCAAAAATGTTTCCAAATCAGAGGGCAAAAAATTATTATTACTTATAAAGGAAATTTTCATTTAAAAAACTTGTACAGTTGATTTAAAACAATTTTGAAACATTGTATATCGTTTATTAAAACAAATAATCAATAAATAGAGGTTTATAGATATTCAAATTAAGAATTTTCAGACCACAGATCGGAAAAACTTGCATAAAGTCATTGATATTTTGCAAATTTCCAGTAGAAGCATAACTGTAATCTTCTTCTATCTATCTATATAGATTCTATATACAGTCGACTCTCTGGTTGTCAATATCTAAGGGACCGTCGAGGAAGAGAATCAACAGTTTACAGAACGATGCAAAATGAAGACTCGATTGAAAATATTTTTTTCTTGGTACCCATCTATGGGAGAGAATCATGGCAACGTCCATCAAACAAAAACAAACTAATGTCAAACACCCTTCAAAGCTTCGTTTCGCCAAGAAAAATGTCTATGCAAGCCATGAGAAAGTGAAATTATTGACAACCGGAAGAGATTTTTAAAGCAAACAGAATCCAAGGGACCGTCGAGGAAGAGATCCTTCAAGCAAGGGAAAATATCGAGGAATGAAGATAATTGAAGTATGCAGATTGAAGGGACTGAAGAATTCATCGATAGATGGAGAATTATTGATATCGAGAAGATCGACAGCCAGAGAGTCGACTGTATATAAAAAATTTCGACGGTTCTGTTCGAACGCGAATCAATTCAACGAGGAACGTCGGATAGAGGTGCTCTTTGTTGCATTGGGTTCGTATAAGCCCAAGGAAGGTTCTTACGCTAACTAATTGACACTTTGGCCACTCTGGAACCGATTCCGGAGCATCGGCAAATTGTATGGAGAAAGTTACGTAAAATCATATTTTGATCACAGGAGGCTTAATATGCAAAAAATCAAAAAACGTCAACAAACGAAAAAAGGGGCAGAACGAAGTTTGTCGGGTAAGGCTTGTAATGTATAAAACTTATTGTTAATTTTTTTGCTTAACAATCTTAATTACAAATGTCAAGCTTAATTTTTTTTAAATATTAGATATCATAGTTACTTTAGTTGCAAAAATGGCATAATAAAAATAAATTCATAAATATATTTTTTCCACAGAATTACGTAATTTTATCTGCAGACTCGAAAATTAATATTTGTTTAAAAAAATTATTTAATTAGACTTAGAATTACATTGAAAGTTTTTGACCATCGGTTTTGGTCGCAGCAAAAAATATCAAAGAATTCATGAAAATATTGTTTCTCCTGAAGTGTTACAACTTTTTCCGATCTGTTGTTTCCAAATTCAATGTTTTCAAAGGGCTCAAATGTGCCTAAATAAAAGTGCAAAAATAATCGTTATACAAAATAATCGAAACAGTTTTTAATCGATTGTATAAGTTTCATAAATCATTATGTTTTATTTTTAGCCATAATTTGTTTTCGCTTCCTGATTTATTTAAAAAATTAATTGGGCCATTGCAAATATTTTTCAAAGTTTATGTCGCCCCCCCCTTCAAAATTGGTCCGAAAAATCGAGGGGCAAAAAAATATTTTTTCAAAAAACCATCAAAATTTCAATGGAAATAGAAGTCTAATCAACTGAGAACAATCTTAAATGCTTTTTTCTGCATTGATAATCATTTTTAACATGTTCGTAAGTATTTAGAAATTTTGGGAATCAATGATTGCAAAACTACTGAACAGGTGTATGATGCATTTTAAAACATTTTTTTCATTCAAATGTTGACACTGTGGCCTGTAATTTCAATGTTAAGCTTTTTTTTATTTGTTTGCCCCCCCCCCTCGACTTTGATCAGAGTCGAGAGACATAAACTTCAAAAAATATTTGCAACGGCCTTAGGATCAAAGTTATTTCCAAACATGGGAAAAACTGCGATTTATCACACATTTTTCTTAAGATCTATTAGATTTGTTTCAAGAACAAAAGCTATAGACCAATTACTACCAATTAATGGTAGAGTACCACTGCTTTGTCCATTAACCTACATTTCTGGACAGAAATTTGAATGTGACATGAAATTATAGTCGGCCTTGAGGTAATATTCATATACATCAGTATTTTATTCAATCCTCCATTTCAAACATCACAACAGCATTTAAATCATTTCACTTTAAACAAGACTATAGTACTTCTCTATCCTATCTCTAGTGTTAAAGGACGTGTCGTAATCTACGAACAAATGGATGCACTTTCCCCTATAAAGTTTGGACGTCTTTTCGTCTTCGTTTTCTGTTTTTGTGACAAAATGTGTAATCTCGTCCAGGATAATTTGCGTCGTTCTTTTGCTTCTTTCTTTTTCATTAGTTAAAAAACTGTTTTATTTGGTTCCGCTGGGACCGGTGTGTGTGTGTGTGAATAAATTAAATGAATTAAATAACCGATTTCATAATTTAAATAAAACCACAATAAATATGCGAGATTTCTCATTTTGTCACTTTTTCATCTTCTCACTCCTCTCACGGTGGCTCATAAGTTAGGCTGATTATTATTCTAGGATTTTTTCTTTCTATGTCTGCAAAAACTATTGCCGTCCTTCGGTCTCGATGCTCGCAGCCGAGTTGGTGCGAATGGTTTTTTTTTCTCCCGTCATCACTAAGTTATGCAACTATACTATCTAAAGGCACTAATATACGATACTGTCTCGAACCTAAAGTTAACACAATTTCGTTTTTCCCGTTACCCTCTTCCTAATCATCCTTTGGCATTTCAATAAGTAAAAGTCAGGTTTTGAGTTAATTTATCGTCAACAGATTTTAGTTTTCTCGGAACTGTAACTGAACGTCTGAACGTTTTTAGTATTAGGTAACACGCGTTATTTTTTCCCGTTGATGTTTGATTGCTTAAAAGAAGATGTACTCTATCTGTTGATAAACGCAATTTTAATATAAAACATTTCCTAACTCGGCTCGGCTGGTTACGCCCGCTGATGACACACGAATCGGGCGCAGTCCTGCTGTCTGATGGCGTCGGTTACCTCGGACAGATGATTCGTCAGGCTTGCTCCCAGCGTTGGATGCATCCTAAAAGAACAAATAAAATGTGTTACAATCCCGCAAAAGCTACTTTTCCCCCCTCAGGGGGCAACTGTAATTAAAAAAAAAAAAAAACAAAAAAAATGAACGAAAACTTGTCCACGAGAGGAACTTTCACCTGTTCCAGTTTGCTGCGGCATTCTTCTGCAAAGAGAGTCCTTTAAATGCAAGTGCATGTGCTCTATCTTGCACTCTCCATGTAGTATCATCATTTTATGTACACCAGCAACAACGAGCAATGTTCGTACAATTACGTAGCTGTATTACAAAAGACTCTCCCCTTCTCAAACCCCCCTCTCTGTTTGGTGGTGTTGTTTCCAATCTTGACCGCTAATACGTGTGTTGTGGTGTTGTGAGAGCGGGAAGGAAGAAAAGCGCGAAGAAAGATTGCCAACGTTGTGAAATGAGCTTGCGAATTTGCAAAAGTGATTCGGGCCTTGTTGCAACGGGTATGATTGGGCACATGGTTCAGGTGGGCCGTAGGCTGGGGTAGCTTTGCATTTTTGTTTTAATGTTGGAATTTCAAATTTTTAAACAATTTTTAATCATCAAAGGAAATGTATAATAACCGAAGGTCGAATTGTCAAAAGGAAATAATGAATTTTATCAAGCATTTATTTACATTTTTTAAATTAATTAAACAAACACTTGAAAGGTGAACTAAGGAAATATTCCAGAGTTGCTCAATTGTACGATTTAACTTTAAAAAATTGAACCGACCATCCTCCCATCATATTTTGATCAGCCCAGTCAGCGAGCAGTATTCGTAGAATTAAAGCTTGCCGATTAAAAATCTTGTAGTTTACAAATATTACAAAAAAAATATATTGAACTTTCTACTTGTTGTCTAAAAATCTTAAGAAATATCATTTTCAACTTTTTAAAATTGTAATAAATTAAATATTGAAATTTATTTAGTTAAATTAAAATATTCAACCAGGTGTTTTGAACAATTCTTGATTTGTCTAAAACCAATGGTTGAATTTACAAAAAGTCGAAAGTAATTTTTTATTGCTTTTTCAAGGTTGGTCATAATATTTTAGCCAAACAAGTTTGATTAAAATTAAAACAATAACAACTAAATCATTTAATTATTAAGATTTATATAAGTATATAAGTTTGAAACCCACACACATGTTATAAAAAAGATAAGATTTGGTTTTGAGGAAATAATACTCATTTTTTAAGAGCATGCATGTTCTGATAGTACTGCTTGAAAAAATTGTTATGTTTAAAATAAAAGAAAAAATCACGAAAATATCAATAAAAAAAATATATTTGTTTGATAAAATAAAAAAAAAACTCTCAACCATATTCTGGAAGTCACATAAATGAAAAAAATGAGATAATCAGAACAACACATCTCGGGTGAGTTTTCAAAAAGCCGTAAGAGCCAACGAGACCTCTGACACTAATTTTCGTTTATCTCCAAAATGAAACAAAATTTCATTTATTTTTAGTTTGAGGCACTTGAAAGACGTGTAGATGAACAATCTCAAGCATTTTTGACATCGGTTTTAAGTAACTAGATTGAATACCGATGCAAAAAGGACTTTGTTTACCAATGGCTCTTACGGCTTTTTGAAAACTAATCCGAGACATAATATATAATTTGTACATATTCGACCTTTTATCATTCGACCATTTTCCTTTTCTACCTTTTGGAATTCAATCCTTTTTTTCCTTTTGGAATATATTGTGAAGGCAGACAAAAATCAAAATACGAGCGCAACCTGTCAAAGCCTGTTGCGCCACAGGCTGATGTACACGCTTACGACAAACCACTCAATTTTTGTACGGCGCAACAGATTTTTCGCGCAACAGAAGAGATGCGCACTTCGGTTTGGTGGTGCGCGGATAATAATAAACAACAATAATGGAGTAAAACAGTTTTCAAAATTTAAGTTAATTATTCTTCTTTGCTTCTTTTAGATTTAAAATGTATTTAAAAATATAAATTGCTATTATCTCCATAATCCTACATTCCTAGGATAAAATGCTGAACGAGGTTCAAGTCTAGAGTTTTTAAAAAGTCCGATTAGCTATTGTGATTCACACGTTTATGGGACCTTTTTTAAAACTCTAGAAGTCATCTCAAATTTCCAAATAATATTATACATTTCAAACATACTTTTTCAATATGCATGATTTAACTGCTTTAGAGTAAATGCTTTGAAAGAAATGAGAAACCAACTAAGTTGAATCCAAATAATGCATGAAGTTCAAATTAGCACAGATCGAATCATAATTTACGAGACGAAAAAGATTTAAGCAGAGTAGAGATTATTAATCGAAAACTGATTATTAAAAGAGAGTTATTAAGGACGAATTAGATTTTTTAAAATTTGACAGCCTCTCCCCAATAAGGTGGTTAAAAACGTTGCAAATGTCTGTTTTAACTTGATTTTCCAGGTTTAAATTTTGAAAAAAAAACTAAATTTTGAAGCTCTATTTCTTGGAATTTGACAATTTATATTTCATCTTCCTAATCAAAAAAGATAAATTTGAAGATCCAAAATTTCAAATATGCAGAAATGCTCAAAATTGCACAAAATTTATACAATTTTAGTAAACTATTAGATCAGATTCGAGTTCAGCGATTACAAATTACTAAAACATCGTGTGGTTGATTGCCTGCCTCATTACCAAATGAACATTTTCAATATCCCATCACCACCATATTGGCAGCCATTTTGGATTACATATTCCCAGATAACATTGGATCATTTTTGGGGTCATGGTAAAAATCAATCCTGGACTATATTTTATTTCTTAAAATTATGGGACTTGTTTTTGGAACCCTGAAAAAAAAATCAAGTGGTCCAACTGAACTGACGCTGATCAATTTGGAAATTTTTGCACTCTCAAAGTTACAGAAGCTCACGGTGAATGCACCTCATACAGGCGAAATGAAAGAGAGCTGCAATGAAAACAAACAAAAGGCAAAATTAAAAAAATGCCATACATGAGAAAGTTGCACCCAGCTCGGCTCAGTGTGTTGTAACGCAAAACGAACCACCCGATTTGAGGCGTGTTGCGTTAAGGTGAATGATAACTGCTCAAAAACAAGGGGCGAAAAGTCCTTGCGGGCAACAAATTCCTCAACTCGTGTCTCCCTCTTCAACTCCTTCTTCCCATTCGTTTGCGGTCTATACTCACATCTCCAGCATGGTGTACATTTTCTTCTCCATCAAGACGACGTCGTCGTGTCCGGCCATGACCATGACCTGGCAGAACGTTCTCTTGGCACAGGAAGGATTCTTCCAGTTGGTCTGCTTGAGCTGCTGCTCGAACCCGAGCCGCGCCGGCCGGGGAAGATCGCGCTCGACGTCCTGCAGCGCCTGCTCGTACGACAGTCCTCCCAGCGATCGTCGCTTTCTCCGGTTGCGTAATTCGCCGTCGTCGATCGATTGGATTGCGTCGTCGTCGCGATCGTCTGCTGGTTTGAGGTCAAGTATTTCTATCACGTCGCCCTGGTCGTCAAATTTGTCGTTGTGGTAGCGGATGTCGTTGTCCTCTTGGTCGAGTTGGAACGCGCCGACGGATCGTTTGGAGCGTTGCTTGGATTCCACTGGTTCCATGCGGGTGATGGCCGTTGACGGCACAAACAGGTAGTACTTGTCCCGTTGGCTGGCGTCGATGCTTTCGAGGGCCCGTTTGTGTTCCAGGTCGTCCAGTTCCATGACCAACTGTTCTCCGGATCGTCGCAGCAGGTCCATGTCGAAGAACCGTCCAACGGCCATCGCTCCCAGGCCCAGGGCGGCTCCACCGGCCAACATGCCTAGAGCTGGGAAAACAACCGAATTTGCAGCTGGTGCCACCACCAGATCAGCTTTGTCCTTAGCTTCGTTAGGCCGCTTGACAAATCCCAGGTTCTTGGAGATCTTGTGTCCGGCTTCGACGAGGGGGTCCAGCACGGGCTTGGCAAACTCTTGCACGGTGTTGATTCCGGTTTGAAAGCCATCTTTGACCTTTTCGCTGATTTTGACCCAGAATGGGCGCTCCGGTTTTACCCGACGGATGAATCCGTACGTGTACGGATATGTCGCTGGGATCTTGACGGGCTGGTAGAGGTCTTCGTACGGGCCATTCTTCAGGGGGTATTTGATTGCTTGTTGTTGATTTTCGTAGTACTCTTTGCCTAGCATGGCGGGTTCAATGGCGAACGGGGAGTGATCGTTGTGTTTGCTGAATTCAACATTGATGACCTTTTTGGATGCCATCGGGGTTGGTTTGCTTTCCGGTGGGACGAACTTGGCCGGTTGAACACCCAGTTCGGGGTGGGCGTACTGTAGCACTGGTGCGCGGTTATCTTCCAACTCCTGTTGCGATCCAGGCACCGCGTACATCTTTGACACCGGGTACACTGGATTTCCCGGGTTCTGCAGCATTCGGCGCTGTATCTTGGGCTGTTCGGCGAAAATTTCTTTGTTTGGTGTACGAGCAACGAAATAATGCTTTCTACTCTCTTGATCGTTGATTTTCTTAATGTACTCGATCAATTTCGCGTTCGAAACACGCCCGTTGTCGGCACGCGAGAATGGTCCAATGTTGGTTGGCACTTTAACCATCTGTTCTGCATCGTTAACTCGCACGCTCGATCGCAGATTGTCTTCGACGGTGAACGGCCCCAGACTTTTGGTGTGCTCGTCCAGCGGGAAATTATCGGCCGTCGTAAACGGACCAATGCTCCTCCGGCGGCCACTGGACTCACTCGAAGGTTTCGCGAATATCAACTGTCCGTACGTATCGACCGTTCCCTCCATTCTTTTTGGCACGTGACCCTTCTCGTACGGGACCAACTCACCATTGATGACCCTCGCATTTCGCCACACCTTTTGCTTGTCGTCTTCGTCGTCAGGAACGCGAATCCCGTGAACCACCGGAATGCCATCCGAACCAATTTCCTGCAGAGCACGTGCCTTCTTCTTGGTCCCTCCAAAAGGATTGTCCTTCATGTAGATGGCATCCGAGCTGATCACCACGGGCGCCGGAACATTGACCGGCGATGCTGTTTCATCAACAGGTCGACTACTGACCGCAATCCTAACCGGTCGACGATCATTCTTGATCGAACTTTCGTCGCTTTCGTAGAACCTAGCCGGTCGCTCAATCCGGTTAACATGCTCCAAAAACGCATTGATCAGATCAACCGATTCGGGAGAATTGTCCCCCGTGACCCGGTACCCTTCGGAAGCAACAGGCCTGCCCGTGGGTTTCCCCCTCGAACTCTTGTCCTCCCGTTTCTTCACGATGATCTCCACCATGCGACCGTTGTTCGAGCGGACGTTCAGCTTTTGCACGCTGTCCGGTTCGAGACTTCGCGCCACCTTCAGCTCGGTGCGTGTGTACGTCGGTCGGAGGAATCGTAGTTTCGGTTCTGTCGAGGCCGCCACCGCCGCCGGTTGGGACAGCGTAAAGGATTGCGTTGAGGTTGCTCCTGGCGATGTTATCGTAACGGTGCCATTGCCAACGGACTGGGCGTGCGCCACGTGGTCCAGCCACAGCCAGAGGCAGAGCGTCAAAAGGGGTCTTGAAATCTGGAATGGAAGATAAAATCTAATTAATAAGTGATTGTTGTCATTTTGTTTGTTTTTGGACTATTTTTTAGCAGAGTTTCTTTCTTTAAAAAAAACTGTCTGTAAGTACTCTTTTTATGTTTTGATATGTTTAAAATTGTAAAAAATATCGCTGGCTGTTAACCAATCTTTCTTTATTAAATCTATATCGACTTTTTGAACGAAATTTAAGACGCATCTCTTTAATCGTTCACTATCTCCGTATCAATATACTCTCAAAAAAGAGACACTGGGGCACTGGACCGTCAAAATCACCCAATTATAGAGTGAACCATCAAAAAACGAAAACGCGCAGCCTTTTTCATACCAGCCAATTTCCTCGTTTAACGCGTTATTTTTTTCTTTCTTAAAGAAGGCGCGACCTGTAATTATTTTCGCGCGCTCGGGTTCATTCATTAAAGTTCCACGCTCCACGACAGAAACGCCAAACTTCCCCAAACGAGTTATGTCTTCACAGTTGCGTGAACTTTAAGTTAAACCACTTTCCTTTTCACTATTTCACCGCGCATCACATCTCCAAAAAGGTAAAAGGCTGCGCAGCAGCAGAGAAGTCACAGGTTACGGTCTGGGCTCAAATTGCATCTGATATTCATTTTAAGAAAGTATTTTTCTGAATATTTTGAACTTACAGTTTTTTTCTCACAAAAATTACAATATATCATATTACTCTTTTTACCCTCTCTTTGACCCGCTTACCGAGAGGGAAACGAAAAATCGATCGTGATAATTATTATGGACATCAAATAGTTGTTAACGTGTTACTGAGTGTGTGTGTGTGTGCTAACGCCGTTGGCCATTTCGGTGGTCAGTGCCGTGCGGCGGCCGGCTTATGGCGCAACAATATGATTTGGGTCTTGGCGATGCTGTAATCGGACGGATGTTTTTTGTTGTTGTTGTTACTTCTCTCTGTTTGTTTCCTCCTCCTCGCGCGTTCCACATTCCATTCCCAAAATGACCGGAGAAGTGTTAGTTTTTTTTTGTTTGGAAGGTGACCGGTATGCAGGACTGGAGTGGGACACGCAGTTGTGGGAAAAAAGTTATCTCATTTGACCGTGCGACCTGATTTTGCTAGGGCCCGGACCTTCTTTTATTTGAAGTGAAGGTGTTTTAGAGAACCCAACTTCTCATGTTTTGATTTGAAGTACCTTTTTGCAATGGCCAATTGCATGGCGCAAATAATGAATAATCGAACACTATGCTCAAATATACGTAAAGTTGGATCATGTGCTTTTTTTGGCATAATTTATCTAGTGTTGAGGTTATCATTTTGAGCAACTTTTGTTTTGTTAAAACATTGATTCTCTTAGATTGTGTTTTGCTATAGTATTTAACGCTTTTTTGGTAGTGAAAGATTTTTATAACATATTATTATATTTTTTGTGTTTTGTTACGCATTTTTTTAAAGATCCAATCAACAAAATTGTCTGTTTTGGCTTATTGGGTGTTTTTGAAACCGCCAATTCAAAAACACAAAATAAAAAAATATATTTGACCTTTTTAGAAAAAAACTCAAGTTTTTTTTTTTTAATTTGTGTTTGTTTATCATTTATCTACGAGAAAACCTGCTCTAATAAAATATAATATGAAAAAGCAAAACAAATCGCAAATTATGTTTTAAAATGTGTTAAATAAGTAGTTTTCAATACTATTAGGTAATTAATTATGTATTATGTAATTAATTAATTTTATTTCAGCAAAAATGAAAACTGATTATACCAAGTCAATATATTGTAATAATTATTTTTTCCATTTTTTTTTTGTCAATTGGGGTGTTATTTTATAAAATTCAGATAAAGTGGAAACGTCTGTCAAATTAAATTTCAATAATTTTGAACACATTTCAGATAGCTACTTAAGTAAATTAAGCATTTAGGTGTAAATTTAGTTGTTTTTTTTTTCAGCATAACCTCTGACAAATAATTGATATTGTTTAACAATATATTATAATAATATTCATAACATTGTTAAAGTTATATGGAAAAGGTACTAAACCTATGTTTGTATTGGAATTGTGAAGATTTACTTTTTTGATTGCGTTTCTGGATTTAAAGCTGGTTGTAAATGTATTTTGTCTAACAAAAATTTTCAATGACATGCACTTTTCCATACAAAGAAAAAGGTAATTTTCTTTGTCACCAGGCAATTTTTAGACATTTGTTTTGCTTTTTTATAGAATTTATTTCTTACGCGATAACTCTAATTTCTTCCACCCAAATCGGGAACTCGATGGCTGCTGCAAACTTGTTTATCTGAACAGTTTGTTTTGTATCCTCATTAAAAACTTGAAAGAGAAAAATAAAATATAACAACTAAAAAATTAAACTGTCATCGATAAACTCAACCCAAACTATTTTAATTTTTTTAAATAATAGTTTTTATCGAAATGAGTACTTTGTACCATCAATAAATAAATTTGGACAAACCGTTTGAAAAAAGCTCGGTAAACAGCAACTGATCTGTTTATAAAAGGATCTTGAAGCAGTATTTTATTTTAATTTGAGATTAATTAGAATAACAGAATTATGTGATTTTGGGTCTCTTCGGAGATAAGGGTTGATTTTAATCTATTGAATTGATTTCACAAAGGATTTATATTTTATATATTTGAAATCAGACCAATAGTTTCCGACATATCATCTGTTGAAAAACGCTTGTTGAAGGCCCTTAGAAAAACCATAATTTCTCAATGTTAATTTATTGCAATGCTGTTTTAAAGAAGATAACTGTCAGAATTTCGAAATGAACAAATGATGAAATGTAATCAAATCAACCATGTTCGAATTGAATAAAAATTGAGTCGAAGTAGTTTGATGTTGAAATCAAGAAAATATAATTAACATTTCAAAAGGACGAAATATTGAAAATTTTACCATTCTAAAATGGCAGTCTTGATTAAAAAAAAAATTATGGTTCAGAAAATCTACAAATGTTTTTCAATTGTTTATCATTGAAAATACGACCGATTATATTCTAGAAATAAAAGGCTGTTTCGAAAAGACATTAAAAGCATTCATTTTCTTTTTTCTTTTATTCGCTGTATTTCAGCAATGAGAGGTCCAATCTTCAATGTCTCTTAAGCAATGTTATTGGAAATTTACTCAACTTTTCGACAAAAAAATCAGTCAGGGACAATCATGGGCACTGTTAAAAAAAAATTATGGCTTAAATGTTGCGTTTTTTTGTATCAAAAATTTCAAAAATTATTAAACATGAATTTTGGAAAATATTTTTTTGTGAGAAAAAGTTAATTGAAAAATTACCAAAATTGTTTTTTCGTGTACCATTTGTTTCACCAAATAGTTCTCATCAAGACCTACAACTTTGCAGAAGACACCCAACAGAAAAGAAAATCTTTAAAAAGATACACAATTTTTGTATGGACAGCTGTCGAAATTGTATGGAACCTTATATGGGTGAACCAGTGCCTCAAAATGGCTTCTTTGGTCTTAGAGAAGGCCCCCAAACAGTTTGAGTCAATTCAACAATATAAATAAAATCAATTTCGGATGCACCAACGATGCAAAATATAAACGTTGGTAATTGGGAAGGCCCTCAAAAAGTCTTAGCCAAACAAAGAATATAAAAACTTTTGTTTCACTAAATCGGTAAATTTTGAAAGAACTTGCAACACTACTTAGGCAAAATTGAAATTTTTGCGAAAATTATAACAATCCCTTAAAAAATAGATTTTTTTTTATAATTGTTATAATTTCTCGTAATGTATGAGGTCTAAATAAATATGAACCAATATTACAAGAAATGGATTTATAAATTTCAAAAGATCGTCAGCTGTATGCTATCTCGTGACAACGACCATTTAGTACTTTTCGAGAAAATCGATTTTTAAAGTTGGATGATGAATATTTTCAAAACTATGAATGGTAGAGCTAAACTTTTTGAAGCAATCTGTTCGTATACTATCGCTTAACAAACGCTCCAAGTTTCAACTAATTTGGTTACACCAGTTAAAAGATTCAGTAAATTATGTAATCAAAAATCTGAAAAGCACATGTCACAAGTGTGTTTCGAAAGTAAAATTGTACTACGTGTCACAAGTGTGCACAGAATTTCCATACAAAGTAAAATGGACTAAAATCAATAGTTTAACCGACTTAATCAGTATATTTTCAAAAACAAAAGATTGCATTGCCTTCAGAAAATGTCTATCAACATAAATTTGTGAAAAACAGGAAAAATTTCCACATTTTCAAACAACATGTATGACGTGTCACAAGTGTGCACGATCATTTTGATGATACATTGGTCTATGTCACAAGTGTGTATTGCAATATCCGGGAAACGGAAGCAAGTTGCCAAAATCGGGTTAAAGCATCTTGTAGTGTTTGTTAAGTATAGACTCATTTTCGACCAAAATTGTCTATGTCACAAGATAGCACACAGCTGACGAGATAATAATGTATAGAAATATATCTGATTTTTTCAAAAGGTCCAACCAATGGTTTTAAGTCAGCAATTTCCAAAAAAAACCCTAAAAGCAAAAAAAAAATTGACCTTTTTTTAAACAAAAAAAAAATCGAGTTATGCTTTTACTGATGGATAGTGTCTGGACATATCAATGAGCTTTGAACTTACCATTGACTTCATGATTACAGCAAACCAGACGTCCAGGTGGCGTACTGTGCTAGTACTGTATTTTACATTCAGTGTCCGCGCCAGGATCTGTCGGCCCTGCTCCTCTGGCGCCGCGCCTTGGGGCCAATCCGCCGTTCCCTTTTGCGGTTCTCGCTCTGCTCGGGTACTCTTGTCTTGTCGGTGTGTTTGTTTGTTTTCTCGCGCGCTCGTTTGCTTGTGGTTTAGTTTAGTTCTTGAATGAAGCCGTTCTTCACAGCATCAGCCCCTTCGTCACCTCTCTCTCTCTCTGTCTCAGATTGTGTGGTGACTTCTCCGCTGGCTAACGCTCATTTTGCGCTTTATCTGGATGGGTTAAGGGGGAGAAACGTAAAGGAACAAGAAGAAGAAAGGGGGAGAGGAAAAACGAAAATCTTTCCAATTGATTAAATTGTTTCGATTGAGAGACTAAAACTAAAGCTGCTGCTGCTTGTGATTGCGCAGTGGAAGCCATGCATGTTTGAGGTAGCGTGATAACGAAAGCTCTATTTTTTCTTTTTTTTATCCAAGCTTTGCTGCCTCAAAACGTGCAGTGTTGGCGAGTTTAGGGTTTTTGGAACAAAAGCAGCGTGTTAAGTAGAAAATGCAATAAAAAAATCACGAGTGCATGAAAGTTTTACAAATGAGCTGAATTTGATACGATTCGGAAACGGCCTTTTCATCATTCCCACTTGTTGACTTTGGTGATTTATGGTACTCTTTATTTATTTTTTTCGTTTCAAACCGGAATGAATTTCAATCAATTGTCATAAAGGCTTTTATTAAAGGCACCCTCCAAAATGGAACTGTAACGCCCATAAATTCCAATGATATTATTTGTTCAGTGAATCACGGTGGTCAAAAAAGTAACTTATGGCCACAAGAAAAATATCCAACATAAATTTGTAAGTGAGTATGTGTGTGTGTGTGTGTTTTTAAATGGAAAGAAAATCAAAGCATGGAAAATTTCACTTTTATTTGACGAAAGAAACCTCAGCTTTTAGCCGCATTTAGCTCGTCTCGTCAGTGTTATCTGACGTTGATGGTTTTGCCCACATTCCGTGAGTCAGTTTCAACGGAGAAAGAGGTTTCAAGTTTTGCGGTGGTGCAGCTTCGACCACGTGCAGCAGCAAATAGCATGTGCTGCTGCTGCACACGTACCAGTGCGCCGCCGCCGGTATTACTCCACATCTCCACTCAAGTGTTACGTTAGTCGGCGTCGTCGTCAACATTCGTTACCGCACACCGCTCTTTCTCTCGGAGTTTTGTCGTTTGCCATTGACGTGAAAGTGGCCGTGATTGGGATTATATTATGTTACACTTTGTTCATGATACATAGCCGATGCAGCACTGGAAGAGAGGATTTCAGCGAAAATGCTTTTGCTATTTAGCATTAAAAAATGTGATTTTTTTTCTCTTGGTTGAGTTAAACTTGGAGTCAAAACGTGTTATTTCATTTTTCTGAAAGTTATTTTTAAAACATAATTTCCTAAATATTCTATTCTATTGGCGATCTCTCAAGTTTAGAAAATTTGTATCAAATTTTATTAAGACATAATTTGTTAATTTTGCTAAGATTCTGGAAATGTTAAGTATCTTGAAAACGTTTATGGGTCATTCTCCGCCAACTCACACAGCAGTTTCTCGACCCATCTTCGATTTGCGTGAAACTTTGTCCATAGGGGTCCCTGATCACGAATCCGAGCATCATTTTTCGGTATCCCGTGAGGAAGGGGCGGTACGACCCCTTTTATTTTTAAACATTAGAAAAAAGACGTATATTTAAATAATTTGTAGCCTGAAGTTGAGATGATTTGGGAATTTGGTAGCTTCAAAAATTCCTTCATTTTTCGTATACCCTCTACTGCCCAAATTTATTTCGAAATTTTTTATGTTTCCCGTGTTCAGGAGGTTGCTTTGAGCAACGTTTGTTCTACGAAAATTTAACTTCTCTTGTTTTATGTTTTTCTTGTTTCATTTTATGTATTTTAATTTGCATTTCTCTTGTTAAGTTTATTTTTCTTTTTGGTGGTATCACCTATTGCCTATCAATTTTTTCATGTTTTTACAGTCTCTTTTTCCATTTTTTGCTTGCTTGTTTATCATTTAAATTGGTTAAAAATTCATAGAGTTGCCTCTATGAATCTGGGACACTAGAAAAATTTCTGCATTCTTCTTTTTACTGAAAATATAGGAAATGTTAGCAAAAAACACAGCCAAAGATGACCCATAAAAAATGACATTTTTTTAACCATTGGCAAAGTCACATAAAACAAGTGAAACTTTCAACCCATTTATTTTCTAAAATTTTAAGAGTTCCTCTTTCCGATGCTTATTAAAGATTAAAAATTTGTTGTAAAATTGATTTTTGGTGATTTTTTAAACGAAGCCAGTCTAAAGGCGGGGTTGGGTTGTAGAGGGTTAATCAACTGTAAAAAAATGGGACACGCCATCCAATGTACTTTTTGAATCTGCAATAACCCAGATGGGTCATTTTTTCCTTTAGAGATACCATCCATAAACCACGTGGACACTTTTTTGGGAATCTGTTCTTTTAGGATTTTTTTATAAAGGTTCGCGATTACTAGTTAGGCTTACAATCAAACCCCTCATTTACATCAAACTTTTTGTAATTGTTTGCTCTACAACTTTGTCGAATATTGTTACACTCTTAAACATTATCCTGCAAAGAAGAAAAAAACACGAAATGTTAAAATGAACAATTTTGCTGTAAATGAAAAAAAAACTTCTGAGTTATTTCAATTTTGCTGTAAATGAAAAAAAAAACTTCTGAGTTATTTCAAATTCAAAAAGTAAATTTCCCTAAAAATGAAATATCCCAAAATTGTTTAGAGTTGTGTAACGAAAATGGCAGATATTTTGAAACCGCTTCTGTTTTTTTTTATAAGAATTATAAGTTTTTCCGGAATTCCAAGCCAATTTTCCATTTTTTTATAAAAGCCCCGTTGACAGCGAATTTCCAAACCATTACCATTTCAGGCTGCAACTTATTTAAAAACACGTATTTTTTTCGAATGTTCAAAAATGGAAGGGGTCGTAGCGCTCCTCCATCACGAGATATCAAAAAATGTAACTAGGATTCGTGTTCAGGGACAAAGTTTCAATCAAATCGAAGAGGTGTCCGGGCAACTTTTTCCGACTTCGTGTGAATTGGCGAATAATTATCCAAATATTTTTTTTACCAGAACTTTTTTGTAAGCTTCGTATGTTTCTATTTCAATGAGAATTTTCTCTGCATTACAACTTAAAAATAGTGGAATTTAGAGAGTCAGAATATTTTTTTTATATTTAAAATAAATAATAAGGATAAGAGTGACAAATTGCAAACATTACTCAATATGGTTAAAAGTATTTTAAAAGAGTGTTGCTCAATATTGCTAGCAAATGGTGCATATCTGGACATGGACTCGGATTCCTATCTCGTGAAATCTATGAAGATTTTTAATTCAAATATTTGGTTGGCTCCTGATTTTGAAGCATTCTTGAATCATTCTTGACAAAAATATTATTAATATGCTACATTATTGTTGGTAGTTTATCAAAAGAATGTTCAGTTTTTGGAACAACGACGTAAGATTTGTTCAATCAATTGATTTTGCAAAACAAGTTATCAAATTATACTAAATATTTGAGTTTGTGTCATATTTTTGAAACCTATTAATTTCCGTGGCTAGGTAACCTTTTGGCACAGTCCTGATTGTTATATTTTGATTTAAAATCCAACATAATATCAGGTTATCAACGCCCCTTTGAAAATCGACTCGATAATCAAATCCAGTATCGCGTTCAACTTTCTACGACGCAAGATCGAATCTTCGATCTGGTCTCGCCAAAAACCAACAAACTGCTGGGCAAGGCAAGGCAACTGGCCAAGGGTCACCACCACACGTCTGTCTGGTTGACTGCTAATCCTAACTGGCACCCGGCTCCGGCTGGCGCAAACTGGTCGGTGTCCTAAGCCAGATCAGAGCGGGACCCCACACACAAAAAAGGGAGATAGAAAGACAACTATCACTTTAGGGCACTTCGCCATGCTGCTGCTCGTCTGGGGGACAAGCTTAGGCTGTTGTTTCTTTTACGGCATTTTTGGCTTCCTCTCCATATTTGCCTGTGACTCAACCGGACTGGACCATATCTCGGTAGGGTTCGCTGAAGAAAATAATAGTAAAAGTGAATCTTTCAACCAGTTTGCAGCATGTTTTGTTTCGTTTTTTCTTATGTGACGTAAGAGTTTTTTTATGGCATTTGAGTGTGTTTACGCTAGTTTCCACTTTAGGTGTTTTGATTTTTTTCTTCTTTTCCATCGAGGCAAGTTCGTGGACTTGACCAGTTCATTGATGCTTTCAACACGTGGAAGTGAACTAATCCAGAAGAGAAAAAATAAAACAAAAACTTAAAAGGCGGTGACGACAAATTAAAAGAAAGATAAAACAAGTCCAAGCTCAACCTAACGAGCCATGTAAGCATACGCGCTCTTAATTATTTAATTATGCGCGATATTTTCGCGAGGAAGCATCAAAAAAGGTGACATAATCCATTCTGTCTTACTTCATTTGCAACAAAAACAACAACAACTTCGTGGAGTGGATGGCACGCGGAATTTCACTTTCCTTTTCCACCCCAAACGGCGTCGTCGTCGTCGTCATGTTGCTGTTTTTCTCCGTCCACAACCACCCCACCCCACCCCACTTGTAATGGAGTTGAGCTTTGGGGCCGGCGTTTCGTGCTCACATAATATGTATTATTTCGGAGCAGCTCCCCTCCCCTCTGCCATGTGTGAGCAAACGAGAAGCATGAAACAGGTATGCACACACATTGAGCACTGTGTTTGAAGAAATCAGGCGTGAATTAAACTGTTTGTTTTTCGTACTTTCTTGGCCGTTCATTAGCCGCGGCAGCCCAGCAATACTGAACATGCAAAAGTACGCGGTTAGCATTCACTATTGGCAGTGCGATTTGGGTTTTTTTTTATGTCCGCCTTAATCCGAATCCACGTGGACATTTACTACTCGGAGTTGCTTCAGTTTAAATGACGCACTTTTCAATTAACAATGTTTACGATTTTGATTAATGTTTGTATTCTACATTTTCTGTAAGCTTTTTTTTTTTAATTTTTCTTACTCACTAGGCTTTAGTTAAAGAAATAATTGTCCCAAAATGGATTATGATGCAACACACAGCTGTAAGGAACTCTAAAACTCTGTTATGCACTTCAAAATAACTCATTGTATCTTGATTATTCACCAATAAAACCGAATTAAATTGAATTGAATTGTATTCTATATGTTGTAAGGAAAGGTTGCCGAATATGCTCAAGTGATGGATGCAATTATCCATTTGTTTGTTAAATTGTAACAATTCATGAAAATATTATTTGTCAAGTTTCGTCTTTTTTTTCTCAAAACAAAAAAAAAACAAATTCAATAAATCCTAAAATTATATTACTAGTTTTAAATTTTAAGAATGCAAGTTGCAATAAACGCTGTGCATTAAAATTAAAATATTAATTTTACCAGCGAAAAATTGAACAACCAAAAACATGTTTACAAGAATGAATGTTTAGGAAAAAAAATATATAAAAATAAATAAATGAAGATGAGCAATTCTCTACCAAAACCGGAAATGGATTTTATTTGTATTTTTTATTTGGCTCAAACTTTGTGGGGACCTTCCCTATGACCAATGAAGCTATTTGGTGTCATTGGTTCACCCATACAAGTCTCCATACAATTTTGGTTGCTGTCCATTCAAAAATGATTCAAACAGCTGTAACTTTTGAGTGAATTTTCTGATCAAAATTGTAGGTATTGTTGAGGACTATTGAGAAAAAAATAGATACACGTAACAAAATGCGGATTTTTTTGTCAACTTTTTTTCACAAAAACTCAATTTACCAAAATACGTTTTTTTTTAATTGTTCCGATTTTCAATGTTAAAGCATGAAACATCCGTGAAATTTTCTGATCTTTTCGAAAAAGTATTTTGAAATTTTAAAAGGGCCAAACACTAGTCACTATTTTTAAAAATAAAAAAACTGCAAATATTTCGCTAGAATCAAACTTTTGGTAGCTATATCTTGAAAACAGAGCCCTTTATCAAAAAATCGGTAAAGTACTTTTCGATTGGAAATTCAATTTTACATTAAAAAATTCGTCTAATTTGTTTTTCAATGAAATTTCGATTTTTTCCTTAAATCACTATTTTTTCAAAAAATCATAACTCGGCGGCAAATTATTTGACCATATTTCTTCATGGCTCAAAAGTTGCGGGTTTTTGTCCTCTAAAACATATCAAAAAATCTCGAAAATAAAAAAATATTTTGGGAAATTGAGTTTTTGTGAAAAAAAAGTTGATAAAAAATCCACATTTTTTTCCGTGTATCTATTTTTTCTCAATAGTCCTCAACAATACCTACAACTTTGCCGAAGACACCAAATTGATCAGAAAATTCACTCAAAAGTTACAGCTGTTTGAATATTTACATACCATTTTTGTATGGACAGCAGCCAAAATTGTATGGAGACTTGTATGGATGAACCAATCACACAAAATAGTTTATTTGGTCATAGGGAAGGTCCCCACAAAGTTTGAGCCAAATAAAAAAATACAAAGAATAAAAATGGTCGAAATCGGCCGATTTTGTAGAGAGTTGCTCAGTTTGAAAATTGTGACAGTGTCGGAAAATCAGTATTTCAAAAGAGCTTTGTTCAAAATTGTGATTGCTTGGAACAAATCTAGATATGAAAGTAGATTAAGCGGTTAAACCCCTCTAAGATAACATTTTTTGAACTCAAAGACAACAGTTAGGCTGTTAAAATAGATTGAAAAATGATTAATTTAAGTGTTCCAAGTTTTCATAGCAATTTTGAATTTCACATCTCAGGATACCATTTCTTGGAATGATGTTCAAAATCAAGACTATTTGAGACTTCACAAACACGATGTTAAATTTGTTTTTTAAAAGAATGGGTTTATTAGAGTTGATATCGTCAACTGGGACGACTTCGGATTACAGTCTGAATAGAGACAGTAGTTTTAAAGGCAATTAATTAAAAGCTTCAAATTAGGAAACCGATGCACTAATTTAGTTGATCTGTATCTGTTTTAACCAAAATCTATCAAACATATCAAAATATAGTGCAAAAAACAGGGTAAAACAGCTGTCCCAATTCGCCACATGTGTTCCGATTCACCCCAGATGACGGTATTCAAACGTTTTTTTATTTTGAAACAAAAATTTAAAACCAAATCTTCTTAATTCCAATAATTAAAAAAAAAAGATTGGACAACACATTTTTATACTATCCAATGCCTAGTTTTCCATCGCTAGAAAGAAGTGACAAATTTTTACAAGTTGCTAAGAAAAGTTCACATCTTGATAATTTTTGGTAACAATTCTCCTATTTTTTTTAATGTGAAGCTGTTATAAATTTTATAAAAAAAATGTTTCAGAAGGGTACAAGCGTCACAATTTGGTGTCATTAAATTCAATTAAATACAAAACAGTTCAGAGTGACTATCAATTTTCTTTGTAACTCATGGACGTCTCCACTTCAAACATTTTTCTGTAGCATAACTGTAATTATGTATTAAGCAATTTGTTATAACTTTTGCTTTATTTTGCTGAAAGTTTGGCTAGAAATTAAAAAAATAGTTATTTCATTTACAAACAATTGATTTTTTTTCTAATTGTGACTAACTAACTTGATGTACATCACCTGTATTTAGAAAAAATACCATAATGTTATAGAAAAATTTAAGACCAATTCGAAAAAAATCAATTTTTGCACGGATCGATGGAAAATCTCAAATTAACTCAAGTTTTATTTTCTCCATAGTAACTTGCTTCAAAACCTTGGTTGAGCAATATCAAGGCCGTATCAGGAATGGGCGGTTTTGACTAAAGTCCGGAAGATTGTTAAAAGGGTGGTTAAATACATTTTTAGAAATGCCCAGTTGTTTTGAATGGAGAAAAGTAGTTTTTGTCAGATAAGTAATTTTTAATAAATGTTTTGCTGTATGTGTTGAAAAATTTAAGTACAGACCAGACTCGATTATCCAAAGTTCGATTATCCGAAGGGTATAAGACTTCGGATAATCGAATCACGAACACAAAAAATTGTTTTCGTTTTTTTTCTTTTTCTTGTTTTAAACATCAAACTCGAGTTCTGCGACCCCATTTTAGTCAAATTTGAAAAGTTAATTGCTTATTAAATAATAAAATGCATTTTTTCAATATTTCGTCACCGCCATATTGGCCGCCATCTTGGATTAATAAATGTAAATCACTTTAGCGTAGTTTAGGGGTCATACTTAAGCTCAACAATCAAAAATAAGACAGCAAAAAAAATGAAATATTTCCAAGGCCTTCGGATAAGCGAGTCAGTCTGATTTCAACCATTCGTGTGTGGGATCTGTTTTCACTACAATGTTCAATTTAGTACTTAAATTTACGAAGAACATTCAAGTATGATCCGTCTTTTTTTGGATTTTTGCTATTTCCTATTTCTAATTATTTTTTATCGTATATGGAACTGTACAATGCATTATTTACACTAAGTTGTTGAATTTTTTACATATTAACATTGCATATTTACAATTGAAGCTTCATCAAATCGGTCTTTTTTTCACGACTGACATAAATATTTCACAATTTGTACACTTTTTACATATCTCATCTCACTGTAATCCATTTGGCAAATGTTTCTTTTTTTGCTGTCGGCATCACCTTCCTCACACAGGTTTTATAAATTTCCAACAGTCCAACAGTTCAATTAATCACTGCCAGTACGCTGTGCACACGACAATTTCACCGTGCGCCGCCAACCGAATCAGCACTGCATTGTTCAGGCAGGAAAGTGTCTTCGTTCTTGGTGTGTAGAAATTTTCCTCCTCCGATTTCCACTTTTCCTTCAGCACTCCGTTCCGGGCTCTTCACCAGACACTTTGGCGACTGACTGACTCCTTGCTAGGTGTGTGTCAGTTGATGCAGTTTCAAGCTACTTTGTACAGATGAGATGATGATCTGCTCGTGAATCAACACTTTTTTTTCCAGAGCAAACATTAAAACACACACACTCAGGCACACACCCACCCACACACGTGATGTTTCTTCGCAACAATTTCAGCTCATTTGTACAGCGAAAAAAAGGGGAAGGGCCCCCTCGGGAAAGGAAATTATTACAGGTGGCTCTCTCGTGTGATGTGCAGACTTGACTGATGCAGAAATGGAAAACAGCACTTAATAGAGCATAAACTACCAGCAAGAGAAATTTTTAAGGTGGAAAACCGATACATTCGTCAAATGTTTTCGTTTTCACAGGGTAGGTGCAGTCTTGAGCAATATAATTATTTTTCTTTGCTTCTTTTTTTTTCGACAAACGATCTGTTACTTTGGTACGCACTTGGCCAGTGTATTGCTTCACAAAACACAAAAATCTGTATCATTCGCAACAAAACACACACTCTCCGATTGCCACACTTTGGGTTGCGATCTTCTGCTCTGGAGGCAAGTTGGAGGAAAACGTTCAACTAAGGTGGAATATTTTTCAAAGTTTACAAAAATACCACTATTGAGCGGGGCTAGCTTTCGTTACTTCAATTCAAATCTTCACTCTCGGCAAACAAATTTACATTATTTTTTTTTTGATGGGGTTAGAGCAAATTCAAGAGCATAAACTAATCCGTACAATTCAGCTTGCACAATTAAGCAGCTGGCACTAAACGCAACTACACACGCATGTGTGCGCCTTTTCAGGGCACAAATTCGAACCGAACAAAAAAGATCGACTTCTAGCTGAGGGCACTTTTGGCTTGGAATTTAACAAACAAAAAAAAAACGCACTGCAAAACAAATCCACAGCGATGCTATTTTTCCCTCGCGACGAGTATTTGCTACTACTGGTGCGCTGGCCCCCGAGTAGTGTGTCTGTCCTGAGCGGTCCACTGATATGCACTGCCGTCCGAGAAAAACTGATTCCAGCGTTGGAGCAAAAATTAAAAAACTCCAAGTGCGATGCGATGCGACGCGACGCGACGACGACCGTCCAAAAAAGCTTGAGCAAGCTTGAGAGCGTCGCGACGCCACGCGACGACGTGAGCGAAAATTAATAACGTAATAATGAAGGAAATAAAAATAAATAACACTCTCGCAGTAGGCTGCAGGCGGCTGCAATGCTGCAAAAGGAGCTAATCGAAGCTCAAAGAGAGGGAGAGAGGACTCGAAATCAAAACACGAATGCGGAGACGGAGAGAGGAGAAAAAAGCCCGCGCGAAAAGAGTTGCGCGAGCCTCGTTGGAGACCCCCACGTCACGTCACACACGTGTGTAAGTTAAATGCTGCAAGGAGAAAGAAGGGTGTTGCTTGGTTTACGAAATTTTGGGCACTCGTGAAAGGAGAGCTTCAAAAGCTGTCAAAATCAAAAGAACATTTCGAAAAAAAAGTGTGCGCGTTTTTTAACAGACTCTAAATGAAACTGCTCAAACCATGATTACTAGAAAAAAGTTTAACAAATTTCTCATAAGAATTTTCTTTGAACGTTTTTGTGGCTTCTAGAATGACAGGATATTTTTCTGATTTTTTTTTTATAAATGGCAGAACTGTCCAGACTCGAATATACGAAGGCCTTGGAAGAATTGTACTTCGGATAATCAAAACCACCAAACAAATTCTCGTTGCCTTATTATTGATTGTAGAGCTTATTTCCAAGATGGCGGCCAAAATAGAGGTTATGAAATATTTAATAAAAGATATTTTATAATTTAATTGGGAAATCAAATTTGACTATCATTTGTTCGTAGAACTCGGATTTGATGTAAAAAGTAAAAAATAAAAAAATACGAAAAAACTTTTTTAAAGTCCTATAAAAACCTTCGGATAATCCAAACTTTAGAAAACGGGGCTTTGGATAATCAAGTCTGTACTGTATCTGATTTGTATCTTTATAAACATGAGAATTCCTAAAAAGTGTCCACGTGGTTTGTGGATGGTCCCCTTAAAGATTACATGTAAACACTTCATTGTTTTATATCTGTTCTACAACATTGTATAACAATGACACACATTGATACAGTAACCCTGCAAAGTTACAAAAAAAGCACGTAAGGCCGTTGCAAATATTTTTCAAAGTTTATGTCGCCTCCCCCGCCCCCCCCCCAATCTTCAAAGTTGGCCTGAGTAATCAGGGGGCAAAAATTTTTTTTTATCGAGGAACTACCAAATGTTAATGAAAATTTAAGTTTAATCAACTGAAAACCAGTTAAAATGCATTTTCCCGCGTTTATAATCATATTCAGCATGTTTGAACTCCTTTGTAAACATTTTAAATTTTCATGAAATACCAATGTACAGTCCCACGAAAAGTATTTTTTGCGAAAAAAATTCCATCAATACCTCGATATTTTCAAAACTAATGATTGGAAAGCAACTGTACGCCTGTAAATGCATTTTAAAACACTTTTTCCATCCAAATGTTAAAACCTAGGCTTGTAATTTCAATTTTTATATTTTTTAATTTTTTGCCCCGCCCTCTCCCCTCGACATTGGTCAGAGCCGAAGGACATAACTTAAAAAATATTTACAACGGCCTAATTTTAAAATGAAATTTTTTGGGTTATTGCAGATTTGGAAAGCATATTAAATTTCTCATTAAATGACAAGCAATTTTAAAACTTTTTTTTTTAAGAAAAACACAAATTTTCGGATTTTTGAGTAATGGCCTATCTACAATCACTTAGCTTAGAACATCTAAGTAAAGTAGTTACTTAGGAAAGTCTGCAACTTACGTTCGTCATCCACAATCAACTTAGAAAACTTGCTGGGCTGATATACGTTGCTATGCAGTTGTTTGTTTACCTTTGATATGGAAACGTCAACTTACCGTAGATTTTGAAATTTTCCAAACCAAACGTCAGTTTCTAATTTGATTACTTTTCCATTGTAGAAACTCAGATTTATTTCCATTGATTCAAATTTCTAAGCTAAGTGATTGTAGATAGGCCATAAGCCATGATCAGGCGTTCAATTTTACACAAAAGTCCCTTTGACACCAAATTTCTTTCTCCTCATTGTTTTGAGCTATGCATCGCTGAAAAACATGTCTAAGCTAAAATCAAGAAAAATAAAGGAGTCGTACCTCCCCACCGTCATAAGATATTGAAAAACTGAACTCGGATTCGAAATCGGGAAGAAGTTTCATGATAATCGGAGAGGGATCGGGCCAACTTTTCCGGTGTTATGTGAGTTGGCGGAGAATGACCAATTATCCTTTTTGTCTTTTTGTCTTTTTGTCTTTTTGTCTTTATGTCTTTATGTCTTTATGTCTTTATGTCTTTATGTCTTTATGTCTTTATGTCTTTATGTCTTTATGTCTTTATGTCTTTATGTCTTTATGTCTTTTTGTCTTTTTGTCTTTTTGTCTTTTTGTCTTTTTGTCTTTTTGTCTTTTTGTCTTTTTGTCTTTTTGTCTTTTTGTCTTTTTGTCTTTTTGTCTTTTTGTCTTTTTGCCTTTTTGTCTTTTTGTCTTTTTGTCTTTTTGTCTTTTTGTCTTTTTGTCTTTTTGTCTTTTTGTCTTTTTGTCTTTTTGTCTTTTTGTCTTTTTGTCTTTTTGTCTTTTTGTCTTTTTGTCTTGTTGTCTTTTTGTCTTTTTGTCTTTTTGTCTTTTTGTCTTTTTGTCTTTTTGTCTTTTTGTCTTTTTGTCTTTTTGTCTTTTTGTCTTTTTGTCTTTTTGTCTTTTTGTCTTTTTGTCTTTTTGTCTTTTTGTCTTTTTGTCTTTTTGTCTTTTTTTCTTTTTGTCTTTTTGTCTTTTTGTCTTTTTGTCTTTTTGTCTTTTTGTCTTTTTGTCTTTTTGTCTTTTTGTCTTTTTGTCTTTTTGTCTTTTTGTCTTTTTGTCTTTTTGTCTTTTTGTCTTTTTGTCTTTTTGTCTTTTTGTCTTTTTGTCTTTTTGTCTTTTTGTCTTTTTGTCTTTTTGTCTTTTTGTCTTTTTGTCTATTTGTCTTTTTGTCTTTTTGTCTTTTTGTCTTTTTGTCTTTTTGTCTTTTTGTCTTTTTGTCTTTTTGTCTTTTTGTCTTTTTGTCTTTTTGTCTTTTTGTCTTTTTGTCTTTTTGTCTTTTTGTCTTTTGTCTTTTTGTCTTTTTGTCTTTTTGTCTTTTTGTCTTTTTGTCTTTTTGTCTTTTTGTCTTTTTGTCTTTTTGTCTTTTTGTCTTTTTGTCTTTTTGTCTTTTTGTCTTTTTGTCTTTTTGTCTTTTTGTCTTTTTGTCTTTTTGTCTTTTTGTCTTTTTGTCTTTTTGTCTTTTTGTCTTTTTGTCTTTTTGTCTTTTTGTCTTTTTGTCTTTTTGTCTTTTTGTCTTTTTGTCTTTTTGTCTTTTTGTCTTTTTGTCTTTTTGTCTTTTTGTCTTTTTGTCTTTTTGTCTTTTTGTCTTTTTGTCTTTTTATTTTTTAATTGCAATTCTGAAAAATCGTTTTTCAATTAATCAATTGATGTTATGTTTAAGCTAGTGCTGTCATGCTCCTGCTGTCAATTTCGTCATTTTTGTATTGGTTTTGCGCATAATATAAAAGAAGTCAATATTTTAAAAAAGGAAAAAAAAGGTTTTCATTCAATTTAATTGAAAGAGAACCATAGCATGACATATTTTTTGTATGAAATTGTACTTTTGCAAACTATTTGTGATTCAAATGCCAAAAGTGGAGAAAGTTTTGTACAAAAAACGAAGCTTACCTCAAGATCCAACGTGACAACACCGGAGGAGCTCATTTGAAGAAACGCATTTTCATAAAAATACTCATCGAGCTTCGTGGCGCGGTAGCTCAAAGCCCATTCCATCGTGTCGTCGTGGTTATGTAGCTAGTCAATGTCCATCAGCTCAAGTCCTCTCAACGGCAGCACATACCTACGACATTGGCCGGTCGATGAGCCGCCACAATATGTGCTATGCTCGCTCAACGCTCACCATCGGAGACGATGTATCAAGTGTGATATGGAATGGTTCATCCGGTCCTGATCAGTTTAATTGTTGGCTGCGGGTTTTTTTCCTCGTTTTATATCGGCTTAGCCGTTTCTATACTATCGAAACTATCGCCAGCATCGACGGCGTTTTATGCGCGCCGGTTTATAGAAAGTGACATTCACTTACCTTTTGCTATCAATTTAGTTGAAGGGAATGATTGAGATTTAGCATTGCATTATAGTTTTTGCTTTACAATTTATGATCCTCTCAACACATTGCCTCTCTCCAACATAGCAAACTCAACTTATTTACTCTTTTAACCTGTACCAGTGTATGCAAAGTAGCCCAATTTCAATTCAAATCCAAACTGTGTGAACATTCCTGATTAGCTTTTTATTAACAGTCGACTTTTATTACCATCTTATTTTCGCTCTAACCTCACCCAACTCGGAACTATTTTGCAATGCATCCGACTTGGAGAAATGGCAAAGAGGGTAAGGTGCGTAACCAGGAAGAAAAAGAAGAAAGACAAGTTTGCGTTGGAATTCGATGCAAAAAAAAATAAACAGTGTGTAAAAAAACAGCGAGCCTCGACACAGCACAAGTGAAAATGGGCACATTCGACGAATGGCTTCAGGCTGTTGGTTGCTGTTGCTGGTGCCTCCCTCCATTGTTAATTAGGACTTGGCGTGGCACTCATGGTACATTCACAAACATTGCTTGGAGTTGTTTGATTTCAGCGTTTAAACTCCGCAGTCTTGGTTAGTCTATTTGAGGAAATCCAATTGATGATCCCTGGCCTAAACGATATTTTGTCACTTTGAATAAGAAACTCTTCTGAAGAATCAATAATTTTTAAAATAGGCTTCGAAAAAACATCAAATTAGTCTGAAGAAAGTAATCTACACAGAAAAAAAAGTTGAATTTTGGAATGTTGAAAATTTGGTATGTTGAACATTACCTCTTTTTTGAGTAATATTACATAAAAATTGTGTAAAAATGTGAACCTGATGAATATTCATCAAAATCTGATGAAAATTCATCATTTTTTGAGGTAAAATTTTAATCACTATAAAATCACTCGAAAAATTAACTTCTCAAAATTCTTAAATTAATTTGAAAATACAACCTAAAATACAACATGAAAGTGAGGAAGGCACCAATCACCTTAAGGTGGATTAAGTAACGTTTTTAGAAAATTTATATAAAATGTTTCGGTACAAAATTTAAAAAAAAATGCTGAAATGTGAGTTTTTTGCAAATAAAAAATATTTTATGAAGCAAAGCCACCTCAAAAAGAATATTTTTGAAGAGCTTAGAAAATTTCCTAATTTTTTTTAACTGTGGTGATGGGACTGCTGGTTGCTTAGATACCACGGTGTATTTCTCCGAGAACTTTAAGACAAAATATTCTAAAGGTCTGATAAGGGGCATCGTAAAGAAAGGGCTCTTTCCCAGTATATTTTGGGAAATACCGAAATATTATGGAGAAAAGTCTAGAACCCTATGTCTTCAGAAAATAGAATCAGCAAAAATTTCAGCATTAAACAATGCAAAACAAACATAATTTAATTACGAGCTGTTTATTACCCAATAGGCTCTCAATAGTAGTTTATGCAACAAGTTGCAAAAAGAGGATTTTTTCAGCACGAGTCGTACATTTATCCAACGAGGTTCACCGAGTTGGGTAAATACGAAGAGTGCTGAAAAAATCAAGTTTTGCAACGAGTTCCATACAACATTTTTGCAATTCCAAAAAACACACACTGAGTGAAATTTTATGTCCAATTTTCATGTATTTTGTCAATAAATCGTTTAAATCAAAAAAATGTTGAAAAGTCTTACTTTCCAAAACAAGTACTGAAAAGTTCAAGCTTTTTTTAGGAGCCGCTCATTTTCGTTCGCTCATTTAAAAGAGCCGCTCTTTTGAAAGGCTCTTTCGCTCTTTTTAATTTTTTTTATTTAAAGTTTTTTTTTTAGAATGCTATGGTTTTTAAAGTTATTTCACATTGGACTTTTATAAATAATTTGATCTCTATGTCAAGATTTCTACTCGAACCAAAACGTTGAAATAATTGAATGGCATCCAAACTTAAATCTAGGATTTTGAAGAAATCGCTATCAATTTTAAAATTGCGTTTATTTTTGCCCAAATTAAACTAATGCATTTTATTTGGAGAAAATATTCTGTAAACTCTTTGCTACATTCTGATTTAATCGATTAAGCCTTTAAACGCTAAAGTTTAATCGGACAAGATAATTTATTTATTTATTTTTTCCTAAAGTAGATGTTTGATAATATTTGACATGTAAAGCAATTTTAAGTGCTCAAATTTGCATTTTGGTAACACATTAATGTACAATTAGGTGTACAAAGATTTTTTTTCATTTTGTTTACAAAATCATTTACTTTTGAAATTTCAAAGAAAAGTAGGAAACTGAAAATGAATTTGGAATGGCATTTTCAACTCTCAAAAATAAATTTTATGCTACAATTTGTTCGAAATTCAATAAATTATGTTTATAACAAGTTTGAAAATCATTCCATCTTGTAATGGTTCTCTCAAAAGCCCGAAGTAAAAAAAGAACCGCGGTTCTTTTTTTGTGAGCCATAGTTCATTCGCTCTTTTCAGTGAACCGGCTCTTTGAGCGGCTCGCTCTTTTTTTGCCCACCTCTAATCCTTTGCCATATTACACCATGACATTTTGAAACATTTTCGAATCAATCACATTATAGTGAATAGTTTTCTGATGAAGGTCCCCCTTAAAATTACTGATACTTTAAGATATTGTGGAATATTAGGAATATTTATTTGGTTTCGAATTCAGTTTAAAATGCAATATGAATCGATAATTTTACAAACAAAACTATTATTTTACAAATTTCAGACAAAATTCGGACTTTTTAACAATTTTACCTAAAATGTATATGTATTTTGATAAAAAGCTTATAAACTTAGTTATCTAAATATAAACATTGTGTTTTTTTTTTTTTTTTTTAAAAACCTTAGCGATGGTACATTCGACGCAAAAATAAAATTTGAACACCTTTAACCTGATTTTAACAACAAAAACTATGACTATCAAAGTCACCCCGGTATTCAAAATAAGAATTTTCAACGCAACTATTTTTTAACACTATTGAAAAAACTGTTTTTCAAAAATAGTGAATGAACCTTGTGTGGCCTTCCCTAGTACATGTTTTAAAAAATAATAGTCTTGAGAAAACCCATACCAGTTGGAAAATATTCCAAAAATAAATTAAAATCCTATCAATGTCACCTCGGTTTACGGTAATTTAACAGGAAATCATAAATTGACTATAATTAGGTGATTTGATAATTGGATAATTGGAAGTTTTCTTTGATTTTAAGAGCATTTAAAGAATTTCGTTACATTAGCTTGTCATGACAATAACTCAATACTTTTATTAAGGAAATAATTGGCAGATTTCTCTACTTATGCCCATAATATTGTCCAAAAGGCATAAAGCTGAAGAAATTATACTATTAACATTCGCCCAAAGGTGTGTGTGGAATGTGACCCCCTTGACCACCACCAGCACAGCATCCGATAAAACCCGAAGGTCCTCCTTCGTCACTCCTTCACTCTCGCTCTCTCCCGTTCCGTTCCAGTCGTCCAACTTCATCGCATAATTCATGTAGTAGAGTTGAGTAAGGTTGAGGAAAAAAAACGGCGCGCGCGCTCGCGCTGCTCACAACGATCATGTAACAACATGGGAAAGGTTATGTTGAGCAAACATTGTTGGTGTTCTCTGGCAGCGGTGGCCACCAGTGTGCCGGTGGGAATCATCCCCGTTCCGCCTCCGGGGCCGCGATAACGAACGCCACTGCGACGCGACGTCATGCACGGTGGGGTTGAATCAATTTGAAAAATTATTTCTTGAAAATTTGAAAGTGATTTGAGAAAAGTTTTTCGCAATTTTTTAGACAGCAATGCTTGTTTTTAAAGGGAGGTTGATAACAAACCCACCGTGACATCGCGTATCCCCGAGGCTTGTTCGCGGAAGGTGTGGTTAGTATTGGAGGGACTTGTGCTCATGGGAAATAAAGCAGCATTTATAGTGGGATAGGGGAGGGCATTGGGGGATAGAAACACGTCGTAACAAAACACAGGAATGCAATCACGTGTCCGCATATGTTTATGTGTGCTCTCGAATCTGTGTGAATCAATGTCAGCGGGGCTGGCACGATGGATGGTGTGTGATCAGGAGTTTGTGGTGGCAAAACGTTAGCTCTACAACAACATCCGCCGACAGTACAGAGTAAAGAGTAACCATGATCGCACGTTGACGTATAAAATGGTAGTTAGCTCGATAATTTTATTCATGAGTAGGAAAAAAACGAAAGTACACACCACATCACATACACATAATATCATCCTCGGAGAGAAGAACACTCCAACTCGAAGAGTTACGTAACTTTCACTTCTTATTTTACGCACAAGTGGGTCTCGAGACCCTAGTTCAAAGAAAACTTTTATTATTCGCACATCTGTCCCATCTCCGACGAAAGTGATGAATGCTCTCGAGTGCTTGAGTTGAGTATAGTAATTGCGCGCGTAGAAATCGGGAAGCTTCACCAAAGTTGCCGCACGTCACGACCGGCAAAATGTTGTTGTTGTGCCTTGGAGCGCGCAGCGCGATTTTGGGCGATAAGACTTGAGCCGCGCGCAGGATTAAGTGGCTTCACAGTGAAATCTTAAACAGTCATCGTCTCTGACGGCTCGGAAAATCTCGTCCAGTCCGCTCTGGCGGGCACGGTCGGATGGGGTCCTGGTGAAACAAAAAATACAAAACAAAAAGAAAGGTTGGAACAAAAAGTTAATTACACTAAACCTGCAAAAAAAGCATTGAGTTTTTTTAGTTTTGTTCCTGCATTCAACATAGGTCGAAAGAAGTAATTTTGCAAAATTCGTTTTACCATACAAGTCTCCAATCAATTTTGGGAGCATTTCATACAATGTTTAAAAATCTGAATCTTGAGAAGGGATTTTCTGATCGATTTGGTGTCCTCGGCAAAGTGAGGAATATTCAGACGAAAAATTATACACTGAAAAAATTCCGATGTTTTTATTTAACTTTCTATGATGAAAAGTCGAATGAGAAAAACATGTAGTTTCTAATTTTTTAATTTTTTTATTTGTTTTAGTGGACTGAGCAAAATCGTATGATGGTGCAAAAGCTTGTTTTTGAAAAAAAAAAATGTTTTTTTTTTGAAAACACCAAAAATATGGACACCAATGAAAATCATTTCTCAAGCAAAGTAAGATTTGCAATCAAAAATAATTTATATTTTTAAAGATTTTTTTAAGGTTTTATGAGTTAAAAAACCTCTGAAAAAAATGTTTGAACAGCTAAAAAAATCCTAGGGAGCTTTCTATTATTACGTAACGCAGTTGGGGGGAGAAGGGTCGAAGGTCATGTTTTTTTTTATGAAATTTGTATGAGAATATTGTTACGAGGGGGAGTGGTGATTTTTTTTTGCGTTACGAATAAAAGATCGCCTCTCTAAATTATTTCGAACTTTGAAAATCGGGCAATTTTTCTGAAACAGCATCGCAAAGTATTTGAATCGATGAAAATGAATTTCTCTAAGTTTCATCTCGGAAACTGTTGGTTCGATGCTCAATTTTAAAAAGAGATTTTTTTGCAAAATTTTCTGTCTATTCAATAATTTTAATTTTAAATTTCGAAATCAAGCTTTACTTTTGAAACGGTCTAAAATAGGGGCAATTCTCTACCAACTCACACAAATCGGGAAAAGTTGCCCCGACCCCTTTTCGATTTGCGTGAATTTTGTCCTTAGGGGTAACTTTTGTCCCTGATCACGAATCTGAGTTCCGTTTATTGATATCTCGTGACGGAGGGGCGGTACGACCCCTTCCATTTTTGAACATGCGAAAAAAGAGGTGTTTTTCAATAATTTGGAGCCTGAAACGGTGATGAGATAGAAATTTGATGGCGTACTCCGAATTAAAAAAAAACTTATTTTTCATCGAAAAAAAAACACTTAAAAGGTTTTAAAAACTCTGCCATTTACATTAAATTTGCCCTAAAATGACATGTTCCAAAAAAAATTACAGTTGAGTAGCGGATAATGGCAGAAAAAAATTACAGTTGAGTAGCGGATAATGGCAGAGTTTAAAAAAAATGTAAAAAAATACGTTTTTACGGAATTCCGAGTACGCCATCAAATCTTTGACACCAAATTTCTATCTCATCACATTTTCAGGCTGCAATTTTTTGAAAAACACCTCTTTCTTGCATGTTAAAAAATTGAAGGGGTCGTACCGCCCCTCCGTCACGAGATATCGAAAAACGGACCTCGGATTCGTGATCAGGGACAAAAGTTACCCCTTAGGATAATTTTTACGCAAATCGAAGAGGGGTCGGGGCAACTACTGTGTGGCGGAGAATTACCCATAGATAATTTTCCTTATTTCATGTTTCAGACCAAATATTGTTTCAAAGATCAGAAAATTTCAAAAAAGTTTCAATCTTTAACCAAAAAAATCGGAACAATAGTTTAAATATTGGCAGTTAAAAATACAGGCGACGCTTAGAGAAATTAATTTTCATCGATTTGAATTCTTTGTGATTTAATATCTCAGAAACCAATGACTCGATTTGTAAAGTATTTTTTTCTTATTCATTTGTTTTGATTTGATTCGATACAGATTATCCATTTTTGTCGTAATGATGCAAAATATAATTAAACAAGTCAATCCACCAAACCTGATACTGGGCAGGTAAAAAAAATCATTTTTTTTCTATTTCCAAGCGAAAATTCAACATTTGTAAGATTTCCTTACTCATTTGCAGTTTTCCAGAGCATCCTGAGCAGTGCATCCGTACCGCTGTTCCTCCCGAGTCGGGCCATTTCGCAGAAAGATCTCTCCTCGCAGCCCGTGCTCGATGGCCACCGCTCGACAATCGGATTCGCCGACAGGGCGCTAATAAAACCAACCAACGGATTGTCCCCACCGCCCAGCTGGTCCTCCGACCGTTGGCGGGTCGGATTGGTAAAGCTGCCGCCGGTGGCACTTATCGGCGTCGGAGTCTGCATCTGGACGGGCGGCCTGTGAACCAAAAAGCAACCAAACCATAAAAGACAATGAAATGCACAAAACGACGACAAAGACGTCGACAAAAGTGGCCCATTCGAAGCAACAGGTTACCACCGCCGGAACCGATCTCAACCAGACTGGGCCAAACCAGTCTCACACGGACCCCGACCGATCGACGCGACGCGACGTGGGGATGGAAAATCGCACATGCAGAAAAAAAGGTTACGTAAAAAAGTATCCGACACACTCTTCTCGAACGACGACGCCGGCAGTGGCGCAATAATTTCACTTTTATTCGCTATAATTTGGCCAGTTTTCGCTTCCTGCCCGACTGACCGCGCGCGTTGGACCACGTTTTCATCAGAGTTGGCCATGCCCGCGTGGACTCGAGCTGGCAAACTTATCGCGGCATTTTAGGCTAAATTCCCAGCAGCCCAAAGTAGGCGAACTGTAGCGTTACTAATTCGATTACCTTCTCTCTCACTCTGCACATCGACCTGGCTTGGCCTGCTAAGAGGAGCAGGCGGAGCGATTTAAATTTTGCCCATTTTAAAAAAATTTACGCGATGAGCGAACAAATCGATTTATGCTGGATCTGGTTAAAAATGTTTGTTACTGAACTATAGCTGGTTGGGCTGAAAGTGGACCTAATGTGCCAGATGTTGGACGAGGTCTTGTGTAACTAGTGTTATGTGGGTCATATTTTTATTTTCCTCGGATGACTTGCCAATTGTGAACAAAAAATTGAATCATCTTTGGTTATTGAGTAACGGTTTTGGGGTTTTCACTTTCTTCCAAGCAGCGGTCGGAAAGATCACAATCAAAATAAATTAAACCATCACAATATGATTGAAAACTAGTACAAAAGTAGGTCGACTTTATAACTTTTTCAAAAATAGATTTTGTAATATAACATTCACATAATACTGATTTAATTGTCATTAAATTACTTAACAATTGAAATGAAATTACTTAACAATAATAATGAAATAATGTACCAATTAGGTTTTTTTATCCCTTTCAGCTGTTTTAAACTGTTTTTCAACAATTGATGCAATTAAAGTTAACAAATCAGCAAATGTATGTGAAACAAGCCTTACCCGACAAACTTCGTTCTGCCTTTTTTTGTTTCTTGATACATATATAGCTTGTTTGCTTATTCAGCCTCCTGTGATCAAAATTTGATTTTACGTAACTTTCTCCATACAATTTGCCGATGCTCCGGAATCGGTTCCAGAGTGGCCAAAGTGTCAATTAGTTAGCGTATAAACCTTCCTTGGGCTTACACGAACCCAACGCAACAAAGAGCACCTCGATCCGACGCTCCGTATTAAACTGATTCGCGTTCGAACAAAACCGAAATTTTTTATATATAGAAAAGCAAAAATAAGCATCTCCACGAAAACTGGAAATATATATTATTTGTTTATTTTGTTATATTTGACGAAACACTTCTAGGGGACTTCACTATGACTAATGATGCAATTTTGCATCATTGGTTTGCTCTTCATATAATTTTAACAACTATGACCTTGATAATTACTGTTTTTATTACAATTTCTAGCCTGAAAGTCAGCAAGTTGAATTAATTACGTAAAATTACGACTAAGTTCATCGCCTTTTGATGAAATTAATGTAAATTTGAAAAAAATTAGAAATTAATGTATCATAAAAATATAAATTTTGGTTGTCAACTAGTTTGAAACACGAATCACTGCACGTTGTCAACAATGTTTGCAACAAAGTGTAAATAATTCTCTCAGCTCTTTGTAAATATTATTTTTTTTATAAGCGACCATCCATAAACCACGTAGACACCTTAGGGAGGGGGGAGGGGATTGGCGATTGTCCACGCTCCATACAAAAAAGATTTTATTTGTATGGAAATTGTCCACGATAGGGGGGGGGAGGGTTGGATGGTCTCTAAATGGACTCTTTAAATTAAAAAGGCAAATATTTGGAAAAAATGTGCTAAAACCAGTTAGGACGTTACAAATATTTTTCAAAGTTCAGGTCACCACTTCCTTCAAAATCGATCCAAAAATTCAGGGGGCAAAAAATATTGTTTTGCAAAACTTAAGAATTTTAATAAAAATAGACTTCTGATCGACTGAAAACTATTTGAAATGCATTTTCCAGCATGCTTAATCGTATCCATCAATGTAATCCAATGTAGGAGAACAGCATCTAATTCCAGCGTGCCTCTAATGTTGCCACATCCGCACTTTGACATTCGATTACAGCTCATTAAAAACGTTTTCAATTGAAATCGAGTGATAAATAGCTCAAAAAGAAGTGAACAAGCAAGTTTCTATCAAGAGTTGTGCAAAATTAGTTGTTTAAATAGTGAGAATCAGCAAATGGGACGGAGTTAGGAGCGAGTGTTTGACCTGCCAAAAATTCGAGAATTTCCCCTACTGTACCGTAAAAAGTTTTTTTTCGGGATAAAAAAAATATTCGTCAATATTCTGAAAGCTTATACTTTTTGCCTTCCTCGCCTTACTGAGGAAAGGCTATAAAATCACTCGAAAAACGAAATTCTTAATTTGACCTCCTAGACCCACCTTCATGTATACATATCGACTCAGAATCAAATTTTGAGCAAATGTCTGTGTGTGTGGTGGGACGTTGATCAAAAAAATTTGCACTGAGTTATCTCGGCACTGGCTGACCCGATTTGGACCGTTTTGGTCTCATTTGATCCGTATTGGGGTCCCATAAGTCACTATTGTAAATGAAAAAGTTTAGTTAAGTACTTCAAAAGTTATGCTAAAAAAACAATTTCGACAAAAGTCCGGAAAATTGTAAAAAGGGTGCTTTTTGTAAGAAAACCCGTCATGCTATACATTTTCAGAAAGGTATTTAGAAGACCTTCCCAACGCATCCAAGACATTGAGGATCTGACAACTCTATCAAAAGTTATAAGCACTTAAGTATTATTTATACGCTTTTTGGAGGCCGGATCTCAGATATGTTAATGAAAACGTTGTCCGGATCTCTCATGCAACCTATCGTTGGATAGGTATTCAAAAGACCTTTCCAACGAGTTCAGTAGATTGAAGATCTGACAACCCTATCAAAAGTTATAAGCACTTAAGTGTTATTTATGAACATTGTGAAGGCCGGATCTCAGATATTACCTAGCATTACACTCAAAATGTGAGGAAGGCACCAACCACCTAATGGTGGATTAAGTAACGTTTTTCAATCAAATGTTGAAACCACGGCTTGAAATTTCAATTTTATTTTTTTTTATTTTTAAATTTTTTTTTGCAATTATTAAAAATACAAATCAAAGAAATGGTTTCAAAAATTAACGAGATTCGAAATTAATATTTAAAGAAAAATGCATTTTCATCAAATCGTTATGGAATAATTTGATTGTATCAATATAAGTTGAAAATTTACGATCAAGTAATTTTACTGCCCGGCCAGGACAACATTATTGCCAGTACAGGAATGACCATTCCGAAGAAAAAAGAAAATAACTCCACGTGAACAGCTATTAACAGCCAATCAGGAATGTGGCCCGTGACTGAATCGGAAGGAGTGTCGAAACCCTCTGAAAAACCACAAAATTTCTCATAAAACTTATGATTACACATCGACTAAACGCGCGCACCCACCGTTGAAAGTGAAAACAGTTTTGCAGTGGTGTGTGTGTATGTGTGCGCGCGCTTCCATACAACAAATACCTGTTGGTTGTAAGTTGTGCGATCATCGCCGTCTAAAATCAAGTGCCGCGGCACAAGCCAAAACCACCACCACCTGCCTGCCTGCCTGCCAACAACTGGAAAGATGAATGAACCGTAGACATAGTGACGAGTGGCTCACATATGATCCCCTTGCACCTGAAGCCTTTGGGATTGGCAACGTGGCCGCAGGGCACCTCCCCACCTTCAAATTCCTTTGGTATGCTGCTGCTGCTGCTGAAAATAACGTAATAACGATAATCGCATCAATACCTCGAGCTTAACCATGCTAAGTCGGAGGTTTAACTCTCCCAGCTGGTTAAGTCTGTGCGGCTTAAATCCGTGCAGTGTAAATAATGGTGAATACAACGACGGACGGAGGGCCGACCTCACGTTACGATGCAAATCACACAATAATCGAGCTGAAAGAGGGCGCGCGACTTGGCTATTATAGAAAGCACCTGAGCCAAGATGCAGTTTTCGACTTTTCCTGGGTCTCAAGGAGGTTGATTGCATTGCATATCGCTTGGTGGGTATTTTCGAGGCACGATTCCGAATCGTGATTGGCTTTCGAAGCGTGCAGCGCACGTGGACGTTTGTGGCGGATATTATTTTCACACCAATTTGCCTAACTACGGTGTCATTCACTAAGGTGATTCTAGATTGAAATGATTTTGTCGCATAGTCCAAACTGGTAATTGGATATCATTATCCAGTCATTTACTTTGCAATAAAATTAACCATTTACTCTTTTGAAGGTTTCTTCAGCCTTTCACGATTTTTTTATTTTCATGAAACTTTGCCCTTTCAAACAGAAAATCATAATCACTGCAGTCATACAAATAATCTACGCAAATAAATGAAAATCTGTATTTTGAGAAGGAATTATCTGAGTAAATGTGGATTATCAACAATTGTGTTAGATATGGTTATTACTATAGGGGAGTTTGGGGTAATATGAACAGGGGGGTAATCTGGACACCCCTTTAAAAATCACGTTTTCTTCGGATATAAAGTGAAAACGGCAATTTATGTGATAAAGCTAGTACTAGTAATGTCCTAGGAGTATGGACAAACCAAAAAAGTTGGGATAGGTTAAGTAGTTTTGGTGTAATATGTAAAAGCTTCCAAAGGCCGGTTGGCACTGCCTTAAATTCTAATATTTGAAGGTTAGCAAATAAGGTTTTGCAGGGGTTATATGGCATTTTATGTTCAAGGGGGTTGCTTGGACGATGCCTGAGATATGTACGTATAAAAATTTGCATTTTATCCATTTTTATCATCAAAAATTGCAATTTATGATAGAATATTCTATGGGGGTAATATGGACATGGTTTGTGGGGTAATTTGGACATACCTGAAAGTCTACATGTCAGGCAACAAAAAAGTAATTTTCATGGTTGGATGAGTTTTTAAAGCGATTTAGATAAATTTAGAGGGATTTAATATGTCAAAACAATCAAAAAGGAACCCCTATTTTTTAATTTAGATAAATTTATTCCAATATTCGAATTGATGAAAATCTGATTACTGTACATTTGGCGTTCAGCAAGACTCTAATGTTGATTGCTTTTAATTAATTTCTTTGACATTTCTAATTTCTATGCTAGTTTACAATAATATTTAAATTTGAAGGGCTACAGAGTGTAAAATCAAAAAAATGATATTTTCAGGCTAATAAATTCTATATAATGATTGATTTATATAAACATAAACGATACCTTAATCACTAAAAACTATACTTGTGCCTAATCCAGAATCAATGTTTGAATCATTTCAGTATTAATGATTAAATTATGCATACAACACTGAACTATTTGTTATCTTCCTATTGAACTATAGTTCTATCACAAAATCAATGAAATATTGTGAGCAAAACAACACTTCAAAATATAAAGCAATTACAAAACCAGGTTGATGGATAAAAAACATGCTCAAAAAATCAAATGTTAAACTTATTCTTCAACATGTGTCCAAATTACCCCACAAAAGGTGTTCATATTACCCCACAAAGTGTCCATATTACCCCACAAGGTATGTCCAAATTACCCCACAAGGCATGTCCAAATTACCCCATAGGGGTGTTCATATTACCCCCACACAAAAATGTGGGGGTAATTTTAATTTTTAATTTTTGCGAAAAAATGGGTTTTTCATCAAAATTTATCGAAATAAATGACAATTTTTCATCAAATATGGTCTCTATTATCCTCTGGTGTCACCCTCATTCCTTTAAAATATCCATACAGCCCGTGACAGAGCAATTTCTTTAGGGTGTCCAAATTACCCCACACTCCCCTACTCTAAATAACCAAAAAAATAAAAAAATAAAACAAAAAAATAACTTTTAGAATTATAATACCGTAAACTAGGGAGTACCGTATACCGGGGTGACATTGATAGAATTTCAAGTTATTTTTGAAATATTTTCCAACTGGTAAGTTGGACTAGGGTAGGGGTGACTTTGATAGTAATAGTTATTCTTGTAAAAATCAGATTAATGTGTTGAAATTTTATGTTTACGTCAAATGTACCATCACTAAGGTTCTATGAAAAAAAAAATCAATGTTTAAAAATAGTTAACTATGTTTTTAAGTTTTTTAACAAAATACACATAAATATTAGGCAAAATTCTTAAAAAGTCAAAATTTTGCCTAAAATTCGTTAAAACTAGTTTTGTTTATAAAACTATCGAATCATATTACACTATAAACTGAAATCGAAGCAAGAATTAAAAGTTTTCACATTTTATATGACATTTGTTCTACAGGAAATGCCTATGAGTTGGGAGATTTTTTTGAATTTTACTTATTTTACCTTCTGCTAGTGAAAAATTTCCCAAAGGATCCGAAAATGCATTCCATTTTTCGATTCGAAATGATGTTCATTGAGGTAATCATGACACTTTCAGAACATTAAAATAATGCTATTTATCATCATTTTCTTAATTATAGTTTACAAACTTTTTAATTTTTTAAAAATTTTATGAAGACTTCTTCTAAGAGTACTTTGAACACTTCTCTACAACGGTCAGAATGATCCATACCATTCCCCGTACGTATTTAATGTGTACTCTTCATTTTGCGGAAAATTTCAAACCTATCAATGTCATTGTATGTCGGTATTGCAAAATATGAATTAAATAAAAATGAGTGTTCAAAGTACTTCAGGAAGTAGTTTTCATTAGATGTTAAAAAGTTTCAAAAGTTATGAAAACATTATAAATAAGATTATTTGAATAACAGCTTGAAATAATTTATGGGTTACAAGTTTTCAAGTGTTTTTGAAACAGAAATCAAATTAATCTTCAGACTTATAGGCATTTTGAGTACAACCAATTTTGTATGTAAACTTGGGAAGTCGTTTCAATTCTTTTTTTTCGCAAAATCGCGATAACTCGTGATGGTTACAAGGTAACCTTTATGTTAAACTCATTTTTTTTAAATTGTCTGCTCTACAACTTTCGAGATTCTAAAAGTGCATAAAATTTCCCATAAAATGATATGAACCAAAAAAAATGTACAGTTGGGTAAAGAAAAATGACAAAATTTCTGCAAATATTTTTGTATTATTTCGATGAAAAATACGTTTATTTCGGAATTCTGAGTACGCCATCAAATCAGGCGTCAGATTTCACTTAAAAGTCCCTTTAACACAACATTTCCAAACCATTTCATTTCATCATTGAAAAAAGTTTGATCTTGGAGCTCGGATTGGTGATCAGGGACAAAAAATACACCTAAGGACAAATTTTCACGCAAATCGAAGAGGGGTCAGGGCAACTTTTTCCGATTTCGTTTGAGTTGGAGGAGAATTGCGAGATGCGTAATGCGAATGCGAAATTTAGGACACAATTGCAAATGCTTTTTGTGATCAAAATTCTCACACATGCACAGACATTATTAAGAATTTGATTCAAAAGTGGGTTCAGGAAATCTTCAAGTTTTGAGGGATTTTAGAGCCTTCTCTCAATTAATTACGATATTCGAAATTTGACCGACAAATAATTAAAACTCAGCCCAGCAGTGCAACATGTTTTTTTGAAATCCATTGTCTATACAATATCTATAGGAAGATTGTAATTGGACGATAAAATATTGAAAATATGATTGGTAATGCAACTGGAATGATAAACATTCTTACGGTAATCATTATGTTTAGTGATTTCGAATTGAGCTGGTCATTATTCTTAATATTACAAATTTGCACAAATGCAATCAGGTTATTGTTCAATTCGAATGCTCACAATCAGCGTCCTTTGAAGATCGAATTTACAGCGCTGTAACCGGTTCAACTTGCCCACTTGTTCCCTTTCGCTCCGGCGATAAAAAGTACTTACAGTGTCATGTTGGGATTCACGTAGACAACCTGCGGGGTTAGTGCCGAGATAATGAGTCCGATTGGAATGGCCGCCGTCAGTACGTGAATGATCTTTTTCCACGGCGAAACGCCTCCTCTGTAACAAGAGGGGGGAAGCGAAAGAAGAGCAGATTAAACACTCATTAACTTTAATAAACGTCGTCCACTGCCGGAGGACTGCGGAGTGCGTGTAATTAATGCCAATTACTTCTTGAGCGAGTCTGCATCACCGCCTTTGCCACCGGTTTTGAGCTTCGTTGAGACGCCGCCAGCTTCCCCAAACGCGGTGCTGTAGAAAAAGTCCAACGGATTGCTGGCCGTATTTCCTGCTGGGGCCTCATCAGACGTCGATCCGCCACCGCTAAACGGAGATTGACCTGTCGTACCTCCACCATCCTCGCCACCACCAACAAACGAGTAGGGATGCTCTCGAGGGGGGAATTTGTAGAAATGATGATGACCGGCCACGATTTTGCTCTCAAGGTCAGCCGGGGCCTTTTCACCCTGCTGCAGTGAATCATCTCCGTCACCGCCATCACTGCCGCCCTCCTCCTCAACCGGTACCCACTTCCATTTGCCCTTTGGAGGGTTTAACTTTGGCTTTGGCCGGCTAAATGGACTGTCCTGTTCGCCGCCGCCGTTGCCATTTGGCAGCCAAAGGAGTTTTCCGCTCTTCGGGTGTTGTTCCCACTTGTTGGCGGTCGATGGCCAACCAGGGCCACCAGCAGCAGGTTTTGCACCGCCACTTCGCAGCTCGTTATCGACGGGCCCACCCGGGGCGTAATTGCCGCCAAACCACTTGGAGTCGGACGTCACCACGCTGGCAGGATATGGCGCGTCAACCTGGTGGATTGCATGCTGCTGATACTGATGAGAATGAGAATGTTGGTGGTGGTGATGGTGAAGCTGTTGGTTCTCTTCAGATGGGAAATAGGGTACCAGTTCTGGTGAAGGGACAAACTCCTTCGAAGGTGCTTGGTTGTCCTTGTCATAGCTGTAAGAGGGTAGGATGAGCCAATAAGCTACTTTAAATCGCTACAGAACCTACCTTCTATCATTTGTTGCGTTTTTCGTGAGCTGTTGATAAGATCCCGCGTACAGCTGTCGCTTCTTGTATCCAGATATCTGATGCTGCACCAAGTTACTTCCGCCAGCGATATCCTTCGCTGCACCGGAGCTGTAACCGTAAACATCATCGCGCATCAGTTTATGCCACCACAAAAAATAAATAAATAAAAAACCAAAAACCCAAACAAGCGGACAGCCTTCCCAAAATAAAAACCCAAAAAACCTACTGCATAAAAATTCTTCACTTATTTTTATCGCGCTAGGCCTCGTTTTCGGCTGCGGATTCGATCATCAACGTAATTCAATTTGTGTTTTAATTGCCATCTGAGATAAGAGTGAAAGTGTATCGTAACACGTTTTGCCCCTTGCCTATACTGGGGGAGTCGTCTCCTTCTCCTCCTCCTCCTCCAAAGCGACCACCACTCGGCCACACTGTGGAATGTCCGCTTGGACCGGTAGTAAACCACTGCAGCGAGCTTTGCCTCTTTCTAAGCCACACATCAAACCAAATGGCCAAGTCCGGCTGCGGGTTGTGCATATTGAGCAGCATCAGGATTCGCCAGTTGGCGCAGCCCACACATAAGCCGCAGTTACTTAAGCTTCCGCGTTATCTGGTGGCGAAAATCTTCTTCCTGGCTGTGGTTGGTGCTTTGCATCACAACTGTGCCATATTGCTTATGAAAAATATGCTCATGTATGTTGGTGTACAAAACATACTTTTCTCGAACTATCCGATTCAAAAATATTGTATAAATTGTTCTCAAAAATCGGATTTCAAATGCAGAATAAAACAACATATAAAATAACAGTTTATGAATCAAGTTGAAAAATAAAAATTACAAATATTATCAAAACTACCAAACTAATAAAAGTTACCAAAATGACCGAAATTACCACAATTACCAAAATCACCAAAATTACAAAGAATAACAAAATGATCGAAATTACCAAAATTACCAAAATGACGGAATGACTAAAATGACAAAAATGACAAAAATTACGAAAATTACGAAAATTACAAAAATTAAAAAATTAACGAAAATTACGAATATTACGAAAAAACGAAAATTACGATAATGACCAAAATGACCAAAATGACCAAAATGACCAAAATGACCAAAATGACCTAAATGACCAAAATTACCAAAATTACCAAAATGACCAAAATGACCAAAATGACTAAAATGACTAAAATGACTAAAATGACCAAAATGACCAAAATTATCAAAATGACCAAAATGACCAAAATGACCGAAATGACCAAAATGACCGAAATGACCAAAATGACCGACGAGACCAAAATTACCAACATGACCAAAATGACCGAAATGACCAAAAAGAACAAAATAACCAAAATGACCGAAATGACGAAAATGACCAAAATGGCCTAAAAGATCGAAAAGATCGAAATAACGAAAATGACCCAAATGACCAAAATGACTCAAATGACTAAAATGACCTAAGTGACCTAAATGACCTAAATGACCTAAATGACCAAAATGACCAAAATGACCAAAATGACCGAAATGACCAAAATGACCAAAATGACCAAAATGACCAAAATGACCAAAAAGACCGAAAAGACCGAAATGACCAAAATGACCAAAAAGAACAAAATAACCAAAATGACCGAAATGACGAAAATGACCAAAATGGCCAAAAAGATCGAAAAGATCGAAATGACGAAATAACCCAAATGACCAAAATGACCAAAATGACCAAAATGACCAAAATGACCAAAATGACCAAAATGACCAAAATGACCAAAATGACCAAAATGACCAAAATGACCCAAATGACTAAAATGACCTAAGTGACCTAAATGACCTAAATGACCAAAATGACCAAAATGACCAAAATGACCTAAATGACCAAAATGACCAAAATGACCAAAATGACCAAAATGACCAAAATGACCAAAATGACTAAAATGACCAAAATGACCAAAAAGACCAAAATGACCAAAATGACCAAAATGATCAAAATGACCAAAATGACCAAAATGACCAAAATGACCAAAATGACCAAAATGACCAAAATGACCAAAATGACCAAAATGACCAAAAAGACCGAAAAGACCGAAATGACCAAAATGACCAAAAAGAACAAAATAACCAAAATGACCGAAATGACGAAAATGACCAAAATGGCCAAAAAGATCGAAAAGATCGAAATGACGAAATAACCCAAATGACCAAAATGACCAAAATGACCAAAATGACCAAAATTATCAAAATGACCAAAATGACCAAAATGACCCAAATGACTAAAATGACCTAAGTGACCTAAATGACCTAAATGACCAAAATGACCAAAATGACCAAAATGACCAATATGACCAAAATTACCAAAATGACTAAAATGACCAAAATGACCAAAATGACCAAAATGACTAAAATGACCAAAATGAACAAAATGACCAAAATGACAAAAATGACCGAAATGACTAAAATGACCTAAGTGACCAAAATAACATAAATGGCCAAAATGACCGAAATTACCAAAATGACCAAAAAGAACAAAATAACCAAAATGACCGAAATGACGAAAATGACCAAAATGGCCAAAAAGATCGAAAAGATCGAAATGACGAAATAACCCAAATGACCAAAATGACCAAAATGACCAAAATGACCAAAATTATCAAAATGACCAAAATGACCAAAATGACCCAAATGACTAAAATGACCTAAGTGACCTAAATGACCTAAATGACCAAAATGACCAAAATGACCAAAATGACCAATATGACCAAAATTACCAAAATGACTAAAATGACTAATATGACTAAAATTACCAAAATAACTAAAATGACCAAAATGAACAAAATGACCAAAATGACAAAAATGACCGAAATGACTAAAATGACCTAAGTGACCGAAATTACCAAAATGACCAAAAAGAACAAAATAACCATAATGACCGAAATGACCAAAATGACCAAAATGACCCAAATGACTAAAATGACCTAAGTAACCTAAATGACCTAAATGACCAAAATGACCAAAATGACCAAAATGACCAATATGACCAAAATTACCAAAACGACTAAAATGACTAACATGACTAAAATTACCAAAATGACCAAAATGACCAAAATGACCAAAATGACCGAAATGACCGAAATGACCAAAATGACTTTGGTGATCAAAATGAACAAAATGACCATAATGACCAAAACGACCAAAATGACCAAAATGACCAAAATGACCGAAATGACCAAAATGACCAAAATTACCAAAATGACCAAAATGACCAAAAAGAACAAAAATGACCAAAATGACTTTGGTGATCAAACTGAACAAAATGACCATAATGACCAAAACGACCAAAATGACCAAAATGACCTAAATGACCAAAATGACCAATATGACCAAAATTACCAAAATGACTAAAATGGCTAATATGACCAAAATGACCAAAATGACAAAAATGACCGAAATGACTAAAATGACCTAAGTGACCAAAATAACATAAATGGCCAAAATGCCCGAAATTACCAAAATGACCAAAAAGAACAAAATAACCATAATGACCGAAATGACCAAAATGACCAAAATGACCAAAATGACCAAAATGACCAAAATGACCAAAATGACCAAAATGACCAAAATGACCAAAATGACCCAAATGACCAAAATGACTTTGGTGATCAAAATGAACAAAATGACCATAATGACCAAAACGACCAAAATGACCAAAATGACCAAAATGACCAAAATGACCAAAATGACCAAAATGACCAAAATGACCAAAATGACTAAAATGACCAAAATGACCAAAATTACCAAAATGTTCGAAATGACCAAAATGACTAAAATGACCTTAGTAACCTAAATGACCAAAATAACCGAAATGACCAAAATGACCGAAATGACCAAAATGACCAAAATGACCAAAATGACCAAAATGACCAAAATGACCAAAATGACCAAAATGATCAAAATGAACAAAATGAACAAAATGATCAAAATGTACAAAATGACCATAATGACCAAAACGACCAAAATGATCAAAATGAACAAAATGAACAAAATGATCAAAATGTACAAAATGACCATAATGACCAAAACGACCAAAATGACCATAATGACCAAAACGACCAATATGACCAAAATTACCAAAATGACTAAAATGACTAATATGACCTAAGTAACCTAAATGACCAAAATAACCGAAATGACCAAAATGACCGAAATGACCTAAATGACCAAAATGACCAAAATGACCAAAATGACCAAAATGACCAAAATGACCAAAATGACCAAAATGACCAAAATGACCAAAATGATCAAATGATCAAAATGAACAAAATGAACAAAATGATCAAAATGTACAAAATGACCATAATGACTAAAACGACCAAAATGACCAAAATGACCAAAATGACCGAAATGACCAAAATTACCAAAATGACTAAAATGACTAATATGACTAAAATGACCAAAATGAACAAAATGACCAAAATGACAAAAATGACCGAAATGACTAAAATGACCTAAGTGACCAAAATAACATAAATGGCCAAAATGACCTAAATTATCAAAATGATCAAAAAGAACAAAATAACCATAATGACCAAAATTACCAAAATGACTAAAATGACTAAAATGACTAAAATTACCAAAATGACCAAAATGAGCAAAATGACCAAAATGACAAAAATGACCGAAATGACTAAAATGACCTAAGTGACCAAAATAACATAAATGGCCAAAATGACCTAAATTATCAAAATGATCAAAAAGAACAAAATAACCATAATGACCGAAATGACCGAAATGACCAAAATGACCAAAATGACCAAAATGACCAAAATGACCAAAATGACCAAAATGACCAAAATGACCAAAATGACCAAAATGACCAAAATGACTAAAATGACCAAAATGACCAAAATGACCAAAATGTTCGAAATGACCAAAATGACTTTGGTGATCAAAATGAACAAAATGACCATAATGACCAAAACGACCAAAATGACCAAAATGACCAAAATGACCTAAATGACCAAAATGACCAAAATGACCAAAATGACCAAAATGACCAAAATGACCAAAATGACCAAAATGACCAAAATGACCAAAATGAACAAAATGAACAAAATGATCAAAATGTACAAAATGACTAGGGTTAGTGAAATTTCACGATTTCGCGGACAGCGTGAAATCCGCGAAATTTGGCTTTTTCCGTGAAATCCCGTGAAATTTTATGTTTGTGGGGATTTGTAACGATATTTCTTAAAATAATTTATCAGACTCAAATAGGAATGAATTACTGTATGATTAAGCAAATGAATACCCTGGTTCAATTACTAATATAGGGTTAGTGATTTTTGACGATTTCGTTGACGGCGTGAAATTCGTGAAATTTATCAATTTCCTCAAATCATTTTATTAAATAACAACATAATAAATATATCATCCATAAAGACTGTTTAAGTAAATTTTATAAGTTTTCAATTGAAAACCATGATATGTATCTGTCCACGCACTGGACACAAGTTTCGGCCGTCCCGGATCACCGACGGCCTTATCCCCAAACTTCACTTCCCTCAGAACCTTCCTTTTCCTTGCATGCACTTCCTTCACTCCTGCTGCATGTTCCTTCCACTCCTTCTTCCTTTATTCCACTCTCCTTGCATGCTCCTTTTCGTACTAATCACTCCCGCACGTACTAACTTAGACTTTCGGACTTAGTTAAAGTAAAATTGCCGCTTTTATTGGGACGCGAACTGAACTCCGCGACGGTTCGTTTTAGACTTAAGTTTTATTCAATTATGTATTCTGTTTACATCTGTTATGCTGCGCCGAGATGACAGATCTCGCGTAGCAGTGGTGCTGGTTTTGGGGTTTGTGTATGTCTGTACAATTTGTGTCGTTTTGTCTGTAGGTATTTACATGTTTGGTGTAGGGCTTACAAGTTGGTATGTTGTGTGTTTGCATGTAATTTGTGTGTGTTTTACAGGTGGGTTAGGTAACTAGGGTAAGTACACTTATTATTGTCTATGGTTAGTTGTCAGGGTTGCAAAACATCAAATTTCATTACAAAACAGTCACTTGGTATTTAACAGTATCATTTGAAGAATTGTTCAGTTTCTTTTAGAAACTAACTAAATTTAGTAATATCTTCGTTCGCTGCAATACAAATTTTACTGCTATTTTATTTGAAACAAAAAAAATAATAAAATAAATAAAAATGAAGAGTATTTCTTTAAAACTGTTTAAAACATTTCAGATTCTTTCTGAGTCCTAACGATATTTGCTTATTTGGGTGGATGATTTCCGTGAAAGTTAAAAAATACTACTTTTTATGTTTTCTGTTCTCATTTACAATAATAATGTTGCATTTGTTACAGATTACATTATTTTTGCCTGTTGATTTTAAATTCAGTGTTTGATAAGTGAGATGAAAACCTCAAAAAATATTTTTTTTTATGTGCAAACTGCCGTTCTAGGCAGAATTGTCCCATGTAATTTTTTGACTTTTTATCATTTTTAAGCTTAATTTTACGTATATTTAATAATCAGACCCTAGCGCAGCCAATCTTTCGAAGGGATCCTGGAGAGTGCCTTAGGTTAGATGACGCCTAGCACTCTTCTTGTCATTTATTAACATTTGCAGTGCGCCATTGCATCGGAATGCATTGAAACATCACAAGTAATAATTTTACGTATATTTTCAGAAAAACACATAAAATCTAATACTTTGTTCAGAAAATCATTGTAAACAACACCAAGTCTGTTTATCCCATCGTTGAACTTCTACGCATAAGTGTCCCACCAAGTATTTTCTATCACGAAATCATGAGTTTAAGAAGCATTTCATCTTGTGTACCTGTTTAGCTTTAAGAGAATTACAAATAAGGGTGATAAAATGTTAACCGGGGTGATTAGGGACAAACAGGGCGAATAGGGACCCACGGGACAATTATGCGTAGAACACAGAAATCGATCGAAAAATTTCAATCGCGTTTTTCTCAGTTGCCCTTTTTTGAACATGGGAAAATTATGCGTAGAACGACAGTAAATGTCGCAGAAAATTCAAATTATTTTACTCTTTTTGGCTGGACAAGATTGTTAAATCTTGCTTTGATATGAAATTAAATAAAATGATAAAACAGAAGCAAATGCGCGAAAACTTTTTAGCAGTGAAGCAGTTCTGTAAATGAGAATACGAATGCCCTACATATTGTTTCAAAAAATATATAGTGCTCATCCATAAAACAGGTTGAAACTTTTTTGAAAATTTGGAGGATTTTTTGTCACGCTCAAATTTAGTGTGGATTTTTTAGTTTATCGAAGAATAACATATAATTACGCATAAAAAGTAGTTTTCGTGATTTAAACATAAAATTTTCAGAGTTATTTTAACTTTTTTCACGTTCCGCGAAATTTGCGTGAAATTCGGTGTTTTGAAATTGAGGTCCCCGTGAAATTTGCAATTTTCGAGCGTGAAAAATCACTAAGCCTAAAAATGACCATAATGACCAAAACGAGCAAAATGACCATAATGACCAAAACGACCAATATGACCAAAATTACCAAAATGACTAAAATGACTAATATGACTAAAATTACCAAAATGACCAAAATGAGCAAAATGACCAAAATGACAAAAATGACCGAAATGACTAAAATGACCTAAGTGACCAAAATAACATAAATGGCCAAAATGACCTAAATTATCAAAATGATCAAAAAGAACAAAATAACCATAATGACCAAAATTACCAAAATGACTAAAATGACTAATATGACTAAAATTACCAAAATGACCAAAATGAGCAAAATGACCAAAATGACAAAAATGACCGAAATGACTAAAATGACCTAAGTGACCAAAATAACATAAATGGCCAAAATGACCTAAATTATCAAAATGATCAAAAAGAACAAAATAACCATAATGACCGAAATGACCGAAATGACCAAAATGACCAAAATGACCAAAATGACCAAAATGACCAAAATGACCAAAATGACCAAAATGACCAAAATGACCAAAATGACCAAAATGACCAAAATGACCAAAATGACCTAAATGACCAAAATGACCAAAATGACCAAAATGACCAAAATGACCAAAATGACCAAAATGACCAAAATGACCAAAATGACCAAAATGACCAAAATGACCAAAATGACCAAAATGACCAAAATGAACAAAATGAACAAAATGATCAAAATGTACAAAATGACCATAATGACCAAAACGACCAAAATGACCATAATGACCAAAACGACCAATATGACCAAAATTACCAAAATGACTAAAATGACTAATATGACTAAAATTACCAAAATGACCAAAATGAGCAAAATGACCAAAATGACAAAAATGACCGAAATGACTAAAATGACCTAAGTGACCAAAATAACATAAATGGCCAAAATGACCTAAATTATCAAAATGACCAAAATGACCTAAATGACCAAAATGACCGAAATGACCGAAATGACCAAAATGACCAAAATGACCAAAATGACCAAAATGACCAAAATGACCAAAATGACCAAAATGACCAAAATGACCAAAATGACCAAAATGACCAAAATGACCAAAATGACCAAAATGACTAAAATGACCAAAATGACCAAAATGACCAAAATGTTCGAAATGACCAAAATGACTTTGGTGATCAAACTGAACAAAATGACCATAATGACCAAAACGACCAAAATGACCAAAATGACCAAAATTACCAAAATGACCAAAATGACCAAAAAGAACAAAAATGACCAAAATGACTTTGGTGATCAAACTGAACAAAATGACCATAATGACCAAAACGACCAATATGACCAAAATTACCAAAATGACTTAAATGACTAATATGACTAAAATTACCAAAATGACAAAAATGACCAAAATGAGCAAAATGACCAAAATTACTAAAATGACCGAAATGACTAAAATGACCTAAGTGACCAAAATAACATAAATGGCCAAAATGACCAAAATTACCAAAATGACCAAAAAGAACAAAATAACCATAATGACTGAAATGACCAAAATGACCAAAATGACCAAAATGACCAAAATGACCAAAATGACCAAAATGACCAAAATGACCAAAATGACCGAAATGACCAAAATGACTTTGGTGATCAAAATGACCAAAATGACCATAATGACCAAAACGACCAAAATGACCAAAATGACCAAAATGACCAAAATGACCAAAATGACCAAAATGACCAAAATGACCCAAATGACTAAAATGACCTAAGTAACCTAAATGACCTAAATGACCAAAATGACCAAAATGACCGAAATGACCTAAATGACCAAAATGACCAAAATGACCAAAATGACCAAAATGACCAAAATGACCAAAATGACCAAAATGAACGAAATGACCAAAATGACCGAAATGACCTAAATGACCAAAATGACCAAAATGACCAAAATGACCAAAATGACCAAAATGACCAAAATGACCAAAATGACCAAAATGACCAAAATGACCAAAATGACCAAAATGACCGAAATGACCAAAATTACCAAAATTACCAAAATGACCGAAATGACCGAAATGACGAAAAGGACGAAAATTACAAAAATTACGAAAATTAAGAAAATGACCAAAATGACCTAGATGAACAAAATGAACAAAATTAACGGAATGAATCTATATCAAAATCGTAATTGTCCGTGATGTCATTGTTGCTCTAAAACGACCAGCAACCAGCAAATTATGGCGCCAAACCTCGTGTGTGTTACATACTTTTTAGAAGACGATCCGGAAGAAGAAGACTGCGTTGCGACCGCGGAAGCTGATTGTGGTGATGAAGATGTCGACGACGACGACGAGGCCAAAGACGAAACCGTTGGCGTAATCGATAATGGCGCATCGCGATAACTCGGACTGTGCTTTGGCTGGTTGTTGTTTGTTGCAGGCTTGTGGTTACTGGGGACGATGGTGTAATCCTCGGAATTACCACCGTTGTTGGCTTGTGTGCCACTTGCTGTCACGTGCTGTTTGCCGGGTTCATTGTTCGCTCCACTTCCGACCGTCGCCACCGAACTGTTGGGCAACGTGCTTTTCAGCATCCCGGAATCGGTGGTCGTATTCTCTTCATTCGGGTTTTCGTGCACCTCGATAGAGGCTACCAAACACACTGACACCACCCACACAAACCAATAGAACACTGTGCACTGCATTTTTGCTTCAAACGTGCATTTTTTTTTCTCTAGAAGAAGATCCTTTGCATGCAACTGTCACCACACGTTTAAGGGACACGTTGGCCAGGCCCAACGGTTTTATATCGCGTACTACCCCAGGTGACTTTAGGGTTTGGCCAGTGCACAAGAACAATAGATTCATCCACCACACGGCGATGAACATTCGCGATCATGATGCGTTGTGTCCCCAAATGCGCGACAATGCATGCAGGATTTATGTAAACTGTTTTTCTTCGAGATTACATGTCTTGCAGCGATCCAAGTCCAAGTCAATGTGCTGCGCGTTTGTTAGTTGGTGTTTTGAATGACTTTAACAATCAGCGCATGACGAGTTGTTTTGGAGTTTGAACCACTGAATTTGTGGTGTGAAGGTCACATCCAAAAAAGGGAATTCTATTTGGTGAATAAGGAGGGGTTAATTCATGTCAACTGAGTACAATTTTTGACTCGATCGGTGATGGCTTTACCAAACTTTGAGGGAACTTCCAACCCTACCCTATCGAGAAATTAAAAGTAAGAGTGTGTGCGTGCAACATGGAGTTAAACTTTCGAAAGTGCAATGGTAATCTTCACAGCAACTTCACAGAAAGTTTAACTCCATGTTGCACACACTCTCACTTTTAATTTCTCGATTGAAATGTGTCCAAAATCATCAACATTTTTCTCGATTTCGATATTAATGTTTTCAAAATCGGCATCCAATTTTCCCGGGTTTTGAGTTTCCCGGGAAACGGCAATTTTTTTTTTGAATTCCGGGAATTCCCAGGATCCGGAGATCATAGGTTAATTTTGAAAATATTAATTGTTGGGTCTACATGACCCATCAGGCCTAAACGGCTTAATCCAATGTGTACCAAATCAATTTCCCCAGATGCTGGTATTGTTTAAAAATTATAAAATGTGGTGTTTTTTTTCAAATTTAAAATTATAAATATACGTAAATATATTGCGCAATTCTCACTAACTTGGACTTCGCACTAAATAATTGCTATCGATCGCACTATTCCGGCTTGTCATGCTGCCTTGAGAAATTTTAATTTTCTCAAAAAATGATCAAAGCGAGCCGATGTTGCTCACCTGTCAATCGCAATTTTAAAGTGCGAATGTCCAGTTTGGTGGAAACTGCGACTGGAAATGTAAATAAACAACTGCTGGTTGCCTAGTTTTCAGAAATTTTGTTGCCAAAGTGCGAGAGAAAAGTGCGGGCCAAATCCAAGTTACAGTGCAAGGATCAATACTGTCGAGCACATTACACAAAATTTAATAGTAAATATTTTAAGCACTAGGCATTTTGCGGATCTGTAAATTAAAAATTTAAAAATTTTCTATAATGAGTCAAATTAATCCTGATATATGCCGAATACAAATGTTAATCCTAACAAATATTATTGATTACATAGTATTCAACTGTTCATTTATTTACCCAATCAAATCTGGCTTACCAGACCAAGATTTGTTTGGAAAAATCCTGTAAATTATGTTCCGGGAATTCCCGGTATGGACGCACTATCAACAATATTGTTGTTTGAAATCGAAAAAAAATTGACGTTGATTTTGGAAACATTACAATCTTTACGAATTCTAAAACATAGAATTACCGGATATGCCTACCAGATTTCTATCCGTGTATATATTTTTTTAAATTTATGAGTTTCTCTTTCCAATGCTTTTTAAACTTCAAAAATTGACCCACATTGAGGTGGGGTTGGGTTGTAGAGGGTTAACAGAAATCCCAAGTTTGGTTCCGATTAGACCATCTTTCTATTTTTGGCACCACCCCCTTTTTTGGACGATTTTCTAAACACATTTTTTTGTTCTTTCACTCGCAACCTTGCAACTATTAGACCAAATAATTTCTTCTGGTTGTATTTTATAGGAACTTTCCAAGGAATGCTGTAAGTATATAATATTTACCCTCAAATGACGGCCAATATTATTTCTTTTACGTTTTATAAGATATTTAGAGAATTTATTGATGCAGAGCCATTCCTCGACCTTAGTAAGATTTAGTTTGAGGTTTTTAATGATTCTTATGTAAAATTGTCTGGGGAACACGATGGTGATAAAATAAATGGAAACAAAAGAAATAATAGGTAGGCATTTGATGGTTAACATTTTATTTTTATAGCATTCCTTGGACATTTGCCTTGGACTGTAGGTCATTGTTCAGAAAGAATGTGTCTCCAAGATGTTTCTATCAATTTTCAGTAACATTTTCAAACAAAAAATCAAGTAGAAAAATGTTAGGGACATGACAAAATATTTAAGTTTACTCCGCAACATTTCAGGTAATGTAACCTTCCAAATTTTTAATCTTAAATTACACGAAAAAACACAGTGGTGATTGAGGTTAATCTAAGGCTGACACATGTTTTCTATTTCAAATCGTTGGGAGCTAATATAATATTACCAACAAAATTTAACTCAATTTTCCAACATTTTCAGTAAAAGGCAAAAGCAATCAAACAGCTAACTTTGTCTTACACGCTTCCGAAAAAAACCAAAAGCAAACTCGAACACACAAAACCGCGGAAAAATTGACTTGTCTTGTCTCACCCTATTACTATCATTAAACATCGACTAAGATACGATAATAGCATATCATTTGGCTCGAACCCTTTCGGCACTCGAATTGTAATTATCGCATCGCTACAGTTTGTTTTTGTTTCCGCAACAACCGCAGTTGGTTGCTGCCAAAAGGAAGAAAGAAATAAAGAAAAAAAACTAGTCGACATACCTTTTTTTTCATAATTCGCATTCACCAACAAATTTGCCTGCGTACTGCACCAGCAGCAACAGTGCATTGTGGAAAGGCTTTTGCCCTCCGTGATCGTGAGACAGTTCCTAATGAGCCATAATAGGCACCTTCCTCCTTACCGATTGCTTTGCCTCGGCTGTCGGCCAAAAGCACACAATCAAATCCTACCTGTTTCATGAGAATTTCCTTTAATTATCAATTTGCAGTTATTTGTTGGAACCTCAAGGGGTAAAGGGAAAAAAAGTATCGTGGTGTGTGCGTGCAGAAACTAACCTCCACCACCACCACACGAACGACGGTTTAGCTCGTGTGAACTTCGAATTGGTTAATTAGTTCACATGTTGAACGAAATAGACAGAAAAAAAAAACTAAAAGTGATAGGCCGACATTCACCTTTCATTCACGAGTCAAACCGTGCGACCTCATTTTGCATAGTAAAACCCCCCCTTCCACCACCAAAGGAAGGAAGGAGAGCCTCTCTCTCTCTGCGTCGATGATCTAATATTACGCGCGCCCGCGATTACGACAATTTAATAATTTTCTTCTCTTGCACGCGCCACCTCTCTGTTTCGCTCTCAACCAGTTACGCGTGCTCGCAAGAGCTCTCTTTCATAATATTCACACGACGACGCTGACGACGCGCGACACGCCGACTGCGATTGAGTCACCGCGACGCTGCCGCGAGAGCAGGGCAAATCATTACAGGCAGTGTCGGTGGCTTCAGGCAGTACTAGCAAGCCATGGAAGGGTTAGACTTGGAGGCTCGCTAAGTTAATTTAACCCTGGACTAGGAAATCAGTTTTTTTATAAATGGCTGCTATTTTTCTAATAAACTAACTATGAAGCTTCTTTATTAACCCTTAACAATCCAACAGCGCTCTGACCTAATAATTGTTCAATCATTATTCTTTCAACAAATGTATGATCTTCAAAAAGCAAGAAAAAGCATTTAAAACTCAAAATAGCAAAATAAAAATCAGTCAAGGGTTGATTCCCGGCCTGACGTGGCCACCCCACGACAGAGAGACTAGAAGACAGACTAGTTAACATAGTCATTTTCCGGTTCTTTCCAACACTTTCGTGCCCTGTGGAAAAGTGAAAGTTTTCCGCTCTCGTCGCCACCATCGCGACCAAGAGTCTGCCAAGACAGAGTGAATGGCGGTGTTGGGCTGGAAACGGGAGCGTCTATTTGCTTTCAATGAATGAAAATGAATGAAACACAGTTTCTTCCCCCCTTTCCAGACGAACACAAGTGGGGAGGGCATAAGACCACTATGAGATCGCGTCATGGGTCTCGTTGGTCAGCTATATGCTCTAGCCTACGGCACTGTTAGATCGGAAATGCAAATCTCTGTGGGTGATATATAGGATGAAGAAAAAACCGTAATGAATGAGTTTAGATCAATTTTGATATAAATTGTTACCTCTTTTCATTTACAAACATAGTTGGTCTATAACAATCAAGAGTACAATATAAAAAGATAAGGGAAACGTCACATTGTTGATCACAACTAATATCAAAATAAATACAGTGCCATCCCGTTTTTGTCAACACGACGTGATTTTTATGCTGCCAAAACAGAGATATGTTAATATAAAGAAAAAAAGCATCTAATATTTGTGTGAGAACTATCAATAAACATCGTTAACCCTTCATAATGATAGATGTGGTTTACGGGAATATCCATAAATCACTTAAAGAACGAAATAGATGATTTTTAACCTTCAAAGAAAAATAAATCGTTCTATGATAAAAGATCTTATTTGCATTTGAAATAAGTATATTTAAATGATATTAAATAATTGATGTTTTGCAAGTATTACGAGACCAAACCAACTAAATTAATTTAGATTTTGTCAAAATCATGAAAAGTTGAAAAAATTTTAGTCAAAAACGGGAATGCACTGTTGATTAAAATTATTTGATTTTTTTCAGAGTATTTGAAGTGTGTTTGAGTGACTTTTAACGTGTATTTGTTTAATTTAAGGCCGTTGCCAATATTTTTCAAAGTTTACCCTTCAAAATTGGTCTGAAAAATTAAGGGGCAAATAAATATTTTTCCAAAAAACTTCAAAATGTCCATGAAAAGCTTTGAAAATAGCGCACTCAGCAAAACTGTAATCAAATTAGGCGTCATCCATAAAGTATGTCACGCAAAAATCGGCCAAAATTAAGCCCCCTATGTCACACTTTGTCACGCTGGCTCTGACCACCCCTCAAAAATTACGTCACTTTTTTCCAGACCCCCCCCCCCCCCCCCTTGTTTTCGATTGGATTTTTTCAATAGTTTTTATATCTTTAAACTCTCAAAATTTTGGCATTTTTGGAAATTTTAATATGATATAAAAAACAGTTTAGTAACTTTTAAGAATTAGAAGATCTGGTATAACATTCAATTATAAACAAATCTTGAAAACTGTTTTTCACTGCTTTGTATCTAATAAGTTTAAACCATTTATGGCAGTTTTCTTATGAACGCCCTGATTTCAAAGCATTTATTTTTTATCAAGCAAGAATTTGCCAAATATTGAAGTTTCAGCTGGAAAAAAATGTGACTATATAACAAATTATAATGTGATACCGTCATCAGGGGTGACATTGGGTCTGGGGGGTGAGTTTGGGTCAAACAAAAATGCAGAAATTTGTATGACCCAATTTCACCCCCCAGACCCAATGTCACTCTTGATGACGGTACATCTAAATAATAGTAAGCAAACAATTTTAGAAAAGAGAATTTAATTTAATTGCGTATATTTCAAATTTATATTATGCAATCATAAAAAAAACCTAGCGTGACGTCACAGTTTCGCAAACCCCTCCCCCCTCCCCCTTCGTCACATCTTGTCACACCTAAGGTAAACCCCCCCCCCCCCCCATTTTTTAAAGTAAATTAGTTTATCATGGTAAATCATGAAAGTGATTGAATAAATAAATATTTTATAGCTATTCCAAAGGCAATAAAGCTCCTTCTGTTACATGCAAAACTAGCTTAGTTTAGCTCAACAGTATAACTCTTCTTTTAGCTTTTCTTGAATATTCGCGTGTCTGTTCAGCTTAGTGCATACACAAAGGCGTTTTTAAATTCAAACTTTGTCTGGCTGCTTTCAACAGTTACCACGTGCTCACATGCCTTGAAAAAAAGAGCAACCGGGTTCGTCGCTTAGCTGTTTCTCTTTTTCTCTCTCTGTCTCTCTCTCTCTCTCCCTCTCTCTGTAAAAATTTACTACTATTTTAAAGAAACTATAATGTACATATTTAACAAATTCTACAGTTTATTTGAGTAGAGAAAATAAAATGATATTACAATGCTCAAAAATAATTTAACTAAATGTTGAACAAAACTGTCTCTCCTCACAACTCGAATTCCATAGCAAATGCATAAGTCACCATGTAGGTGTTTAAATTTCTAATTGTGGCTGAATTAGCGTTAAAGGTGTGATTGTCTTCAATCCACTCGACAATGAAGGTACAAAAAACAGAGCCCAGGCAAATACACATCTGTCCACATGATAAACTGCTGTCAGTCAGTGCAGTGACTCCTTGCAACAACAACGACAAAAAAAGGAAACCCAAACAAAGTAAGCAAACAGCGGAGAAAATTTCGCTTATCAGAGCCTACTCGGCGTTCAAAGCGCCAACAACCTTCAATTACGAATAAAAAAGCGGATCCAAGTGGGCCCTGCAGCAGTCAACCCAACACAGAGGACACCACGCGGTTACGAAAGTGACAGTGTCTCTTGATAGGCATAGTAGGCTCGGCTACGGGTGTTGATGAATGCACACGATAATGATTCCCCGATCCGATTTGCGGGGGAGGCGGAGCAGGAAGATGACGTTGAAGAAGCCGAAGTGTGGTGGGTGCAACCGCAAACATTCGTAACGTTTATCGCGTGGCTTGCTGTGTGCGCTCGCGGTTGAAACAATCATGGAAAACAAATTGAGTAGGTGCTTTTTTTTGTCTAAGAATGGGCAAAGCCTTTTTATTGTTAAAAACCAGCTGTCATTTCATGCGCGGTAATTCGCTTTCAACGACATTATGGTGGAATTTCTGTTGAGGGAGTGAGAGCAATTGTCACCCCCCAGCTCAATTTGGTGTTGAGGTGTCAAAGCCCTCGGCAAATGGAGGGATAGATGTTTACTTTGTATTTAGCGTTAAAAATTTAAAGAGAGGAAGAAACACATAGTTTTCTACATTTCGTTTTTGGGGTATTTTTTATTTGCATGAAAAATGAAAATTGAAAATTTTATTTCAAGATTTTTGAGCGCACACAACCCCCGTCGCCAATTTCCTCAAAAAAATAGGGGGCAACACATATTTATAACTAAATTTAAATAGCAACCGATTCTGAACTAATTTAAATAGATTACAAAATGTTTTTTCATGCATTTTAATCAAATAAAACCGGTTTAATTTTCACAAACTTTCAATTTAAGGATCACAGATCGGAAAAGATGTCAAACTTTAGGAAAAACAAATTATCAAGTGATTCATCCATATTTTGAAAATTTGTAAAATAGCATAACTTTAATTATGTTCAAAGTAAATTGCGGTAATTTTGCTTAAGGGGTTATTTACATGTATATCGGCAAAAAAGTCAGAGGTTAGTATGAGCGCACACTTCAACTTTTTTAAATTCTTTTTTCAGGGCATTAAAATACACATTTTCACCTACTATCAAAACTGGGCTTGAAATTTTTAATTTATTTTATTAGTATTTTTGCCTCACCTCTCGGCCTCAGCTGTAGCTGAAGTATATAACTTTAAAAAGAATTAAAAAAAAGCAAGCCTTTCACTCCAGAAAGTTAAAAAAAATATTTTTAACTTTTTTAATGTTAACCTAACATTGTTAGGCTAAAATGCTTAATTCTTAAAATTTTGGAAAAAGTATTTTTTCAATAAATTTGCCACATATTACATTTTCGAAACTGTTTTGTAAACATGATTTTATTATTTAATGTTTTTAAATTGATTGACGACTGATTAAACCGTTTTCCTTAATTTGTTTTGCTTTATTTTTATCTATTCCATCCGAACCTCTTTGATTTTTTTCCGTTTTATTTTTAGAAATGCACTCGATTCTCCAGAAATGTTTATTATTGTGAATAAATGAAGGACATATTTTATGAGAAAAACTACATCAAATAAATTAACCCTATTTAAAATCGTTAAATCTTCAGATATTAAAATCATATCTATGTATCTTCAATCTTAAATGATTGAAATTTACATAGTCAAAAAACATTTTTTTATTTATTTACACCGACAAATCTAATAGAAAAGTAGAGGCTATCATAAAAAAATATTTCTCTTGCTAAAATAACAACAAACATTTCAGGGAAATGACATTTTTTCACTAACATCAGATTTACAATCATCATAGAGATTATTAAAGGCAAATATTTCCTCTACTAAACGAATAAATTGAATAAACCTATCTGCTTATTAAAACAGGGCTAATAAAAATTCTTAAAGAAAATCAAAAACCTAAAATTTCAAAAACGTAAAGTCATCAAACTAAATACATATCAGAACTAATGTTTATTAACAGTCTTCTGCGAGACCAATACACGCCCTTTGCTCTACATTGCCGCAGACAAGTGACGAAGAAACTATTTCATAATTGAATTGATCAAATCGTAATAAGCACTCTACACAACGAGAATCATCTTGACCTCATTTCAATCGCGAGGTCAAGCCGGGAAGAACCGTTAAGCAAACATCCAAAAGAAACAAAACGAATCACACGATAACAACCCCGCAATTATATAATCCAGCTCAGCAAAGAATTCTAGCAACGAGCAACGCGCGTGCAACAAGCCACCGATTTGCGAAAAAAAAAAACAAAAATTCGAACGGTTGGACTTGTTCTAATTATAGCAAATGTGGGAGAAAGAAAGAATATTTGCCAAGCCTCCCCTCTCGAGTCATCCGGATTGGTTGACCGAATCCCAAAAAGGTGCTTGTTTGGCGCTCCGGGTGTTCCGGAATCGTCGCCGGTTTTGTCGAGTCATTGTCCAGGGCCGTAAGTCTGTAATCATGGCAGCTTTAGCTGAAGAATGCTGCAGCTCCATTCATTATCGCAGCGAAACGCTTTCTTCCATAGAGTTTTTGTTTTGTTTGGTGCGGTCGAATCTGGGAAAGGAACGGATGCTGCGGACAAGCGCCACCACGGAGAGAAAAAGGAAGCATGTGGGTTCGGGTTCGGACAGCAACTCGGTAGCAGCATCCAACAGCATCTCTCGTTAACTGGGAAATTTGAAAAGTATTGTAATTTTATAGAAATTAATTTGATTTGAGCTGAAATCGATAGTTAAAAGGCCAAAATTACCACCTTTTAAAAGTAACGGACAATTTTCTTCACAATGAGCAAGTCACGCACACGCCTTGTTGCCTCTATCGCCCATTGCTCACCTTCCCATTCTGCGCGGTGGATGGTGTTTGCATTGCAGTTTTTTTTCCAACACCATCTCGCAGAGGCTGCGACGAGACTGGGCAAAACTAAAGCCCTAATCGCGAATCATTGGCGGGGGTGGAAGGAGAAGAAAGGGGTAAGGTGGGCGTCTATCAGGTGGCACCAACCCCCCCTCGCAGCATGAAAGGGAACATATCTATTCATAATTTTTCGTCTTATCCGCGACGACGACGACGATGACGAGCACGACGACAGCATGTTTGAAAGCGCAGAAAACTATATTAGTAGGTTAGATCGACTGGTTCGGCTCAGTCGTGGTGGAGATGTGGACAAGCGAATAATCCTGGCTCTGATTGTTTGAACTTATCGAAGTGATTGAAGAACATTTGGTGTTTTGGTGAAGTTTGAGGAAGAATTAAACACGATGAAGAGCGTTTTGATTGTGGTGTGTTTGATTGTGGGGACGGTGACTGCAGAAACCATTCACTTTACCAACTCTGTGAAGCATCTGAAGACTACGAAGAACTTTACCACTTACGAGGTGGAAGTGCCTGGATCCAGACCTATTACGATTATTGAAGCAAACCCGGAGGAAGCCAACAGGCAGGCCACTCAGCAGAAACCGCAGTTTCCAATCATTCGGTACCGGAACGCAGGCGGAGCCAGTGTTGACGATCATGCGCACGTGGTTGTTGACGATGGAACGAAAGGATCCAAGGGGAATTCGGCGAAGAAAACGCTGTACTCGCCGGACCTGCTGAACAAGTTTCTCAAGGAATACTCGGAAAAGCTGAAGAACGCCGACCAAGTCACGCGGCAAAAGCTCAACGAAATCAGCATGATCAATACCAGTGGCAATAAGGGAAAAGTGGAAGCAACGAATGTGAACCAGAGCAAAGAAGACCAGGTGCAGCACTTTTCGGATGTTCATGAACGACATGGAGGCAACAGCAAATGGTCAGGAGATAATGGGAAAACAACCCATCCCTGGAACATAAAGGACGGTTGGGTTACGATGGAGGCGGTTCCATGGTCAGAAAGCAAAGTTTCAAAGTGGCAAAGCAACTCGAACAAATACGGAAATCGCAACCAAAACCAAAACCAGTACCACTCGGCCAACCAGTGGACAAGCAATGAGAGCGAAGAAATTATGTCGCGACCAAAACCGATGCAGACGAGCAACAACTACTACGCAAACGACGATTACGTTGACTACGGAGACAGCTCGTACCAGGTGCCAAATCGACCCACAAGTTACACCAGCGAAAAACCGTCCAGACCCACCTTCGAATCCCTGTACAATCGCCGATACAAACCCTCCGAAGACTACTTCAACCGCAAGTCCTCGTCGCACAACCCCGACTACTCCGGAGGAGACACTTGGTACGACCACGGGTTCAAAAAACCCTCCCAGCAAACCGCAGACATCATCACCGACGGCCGAAAACCCTACTTCCCACAATACTCATCCACCTCAACCCGTCCCCAACAACCCACCACCGACCGGAACCACCCCCAATCATACCCGGAAAACGGAAACGGCGAATGGGTTCTTATCTCAACGACCAAGGGCTACCAATACCCCCGCCGAAAAGGTCAACGCGCCATCACCTTCGCCCCCCAAGCCACCTCCCTCACCCACAAATCCGTCAAACTCACCGTCCTCCCGATGAAAAACTCCCTCGACATGACCACCTCGCACAACGGACTCATCGAAGTGTCCTCCTCAACCCAAACCGTCGAACAAGCTTACAACCAACACCAACAGCAACAACAACAGCACCAGAACAAAATCGACCTCCCAGCCCAACCCAGCCCAGCGCCAGCCTCTTCCTCACTGACCCCAACCCGAAAGAAGCGCGTAACCGCACCCAAGTTCACGGTGATGCGTCAGGACAGCGGCCTGCAGGACAGCTCGACGGTGTTGGCCGCCGTCGGTGCCGGTCTGGTTCCCGCGACGTTGGCCGTCCTCGCCCCGATGGTGCTGGGCCGGAAGCGCAGGTCACCGCTCGAGAAGCCGCCACATCCGGAGCAGCTGTTGGCGCCCACTTTGTAGTAGTGCCGCTACTAAACGCCTCCCCTCCTAGTGCAAGTACCTTTAGTTAAGTTAGTGAGTAAGTTTTAAGTTTTTCCTCTTTCACTCTCTCCCTCGAACGCGAACGCATGGTGGAAAGTTTGAGCGGAAGGAAAGAAGAGTTCATTCGATGAATGGGAAAGTGTGTTGCCTAGTTGAAGGCGCTTTCGGTGATGAACGAAGTGGAGTTCATTCAATCTTCTGAGTAGGGTACGTGAACAAACCCTCGGATTAGTTAAATTATTGTTGACATTATAATATAATTGACGTTTCTTCTATTGAAGGCTTAACAAATATTTGTGTTTAGCTAAAATTGAGTAACAATTTAAATATCTGAAGATTAACTCACTGGAATGTAAATTGCATCAATATATTTAATTTAATTAGTTGTTTTTAAAAGATGTTATAAGCTATAAGGTTTTTCTATGACAGACTAGAAAATCTCAAAATAAAACACAGATGGAAAGGGAACTATGATAGCTGTCATGCATTTTCTGATGGTGATATATTTTTGGTGTTATTTGAGAAATTCAAATCAAGTGTTTATTACCAGATATTTGTCCAATCCAATCTTAGAACTACTAGCATCCTACCCTGTGGACAACATAGGGCAACTGCCCCACCATCCTCAGAAATTTGTTATAAATTTGGGCAGGGGGCGTCCATAAACGACGTAATTTTCAAAATATTGCCCCACCTTCCTCGAGGAGCTGGGCACGCTACTGCTTAGAACATTCAACCATCTCTCCTGCCTCACGGTCTGTGTAAACTATCACACTGCGTATTAGATACGCAAAATAACTTATTCCAGAGAATATTTAAAATTAAAACTCCCTGAAAATTGTAACTTGTTTCTTATTGGATACGATAACTTGTAGCGTGTACTTTTCGTCAAATCAAGGAAAGAAAATCGCAATGACAGCTGTCAAACCACTCAAAATTAACTCACAAAATTGAGACTTTTATTACGACAGCTAACACTGTATTGCATCTTCTGAAGTGTTAGGTAAGTTTTCAACCAAGTCATTAGCTGGCCTCTCCAGCTACCAGTAAACTTATTGCCTGGGAAATCTCACAATATTATGGGCAAATTGGCTAAAATTTAGGGTGAAGATTTTTGAGACAAAACTCGTGTGAGTGGGACTAGGCAGGGTTTAGAATTGACGTTTTTGATAAAATACTGTCCAGTCTCGATTATCCGAAGTTTCGATTATCCAAAGTCTCGATTATCCGAAGTTTCAATTATCCGAAGGATTGTATGTGACGGATAATCAAATCAGGACCAAAAAAAAATATTATTCTTTTTTTTCTAATTTTAAACATTAAAATTCGAGTTCTTTGACCTCATTTTAGTCAAATTTGAGTTGTTGCTTGCCTTTAGCATATCATTTTTTCCAGTTTTTCAACCCCGCCAATTTGGCCGCCTCTTGTATTTAAAAATTATAAATCACTTTAGAGCATGGTTGGGGTCATATTGAAGTTAAACAATGAATTACAAGTTACAAAACTTTTTTTTGTGTTTCGATTAACCGAAATGATTTTTTTGGGGCTTTCGGAAAATTGAGTCTGGAAGGTAGAATAAAATAAAACAGAGAGTTTTTGGTATTAAAGACCATGAAAAATTATTAATTATTTAAATCTGATTTGTTCAACGCAATAACGAGATGTCAAGATATCTGAACTGATTTTTTTTACAGTTTAAAAAATAAATAGATTTTTTTGAAGAATGTTTATTTACACTCAAACCCCGATGGTTGGACACCAACTGTTGTCAAACGAACGGGGTCACTTTTTAGTTTGACACTCCTTTTACACGAAGTTCACACACATTACCCAACGTTTGTTTTGATAGTGTGCGTGAGCGCCGTGTAAAAAGTGACAGTTCGTCACTTTTTAGTTTGACTTTGACCAACCAACGGGGTACAAACTAAAAAAGAGTCAAACGAAAAAGTGACCAACCACCGGGGGTTGAGTGTATCAATAGGGTTAGTGAAATTTCACGATTTCGCGGACGCGATCTGCAAAATTTGGCTTTTTCCGCGAAATCCCGTGAAATTTTATGTTTGTGTGAAAATGTAACGATTTTTTCTCAAAATAATTTATCAAACTCAGAAAGTTATACAAATAATCTTATGAACTATTGTAGAATTCGACGAGTGAAATACCCTGGTTTAATTACTAATGTAGGTTTAGTGATTTTTGACGATTTCATGACGGTATGAAATTCGTGAAATTTATCAATTTTCTCAAATATTTTTTTTTTAATAACAGCTTAATAAATATTTTATCCAAAAAGACTTACTTATAAAATTTTATTAGTTTTCAATTAAAAAGCTTGAACATATGTATATGTCAAGTTGATATGAACCATTTAATGAAATGTTCAGATTTAAGAGTTTTTTTAGAAACTAACTAAATTTAGTAATATTTTCATTCGCTGTATCAAAAAATTCTACTATTTTTTATACTATTTTATTTGAAAGGTAAAGTTTTGAACTTTCTGAAAGAAATTAAAAGAATCAAGCTTTGTTTTATTCTCAATAAAATTAAGAGTTTTTCATCTTTGAAATCACATTTTTAACATATCAAATTTTTTTGGGCCTGTTTAATTTTAACGATATTTTTTTTATTTGGGTAGATGATTCCCGTGAAAATTAAAAAATCTTATTTTTTGTTTTCTTTTATCGTTAAAAAAATATGTTTAATGGGATAAATGTCGCAAAAATTCAAATTATTTTACTCATTTTGACTGAACAAGATTGTTAAATCTTGCTTTGATATGAAATTCAATAAAATGTAAAATTATATAACAGCAGCAAATTAGCGAAAACATTTTAGCTTTATTAGTCGAATATTAAAAGAGCAGTTCATTAAATGAGAATACGCGTGGCCTACATTTTGTTTCAAAATATATATATAAAGCCTATCCATAAACCAGAAGGATTTTTTTTAAATTAGGAGAATGTTTTTTTTGTGTCGCATTATAGTTTAGTAAAGATATTTTTAGTTTAATGAAGAATAAGATATAATGAAGCTTTGAAGCCCATTGAAATAAAGAGCAAAATTTGATCGGAGTTCAATCAATTTACGAAAAACACAACTCGACGTTTATCAAGTTGATGTCAGTAAAGGTTTCAGTTTTGTCAAGGTATGATAGATTTGGGCTCCTTGAACACGCCAAAATTCATAGAATTGAATATTAGTGATTTTCCTGCAAAAGATTAAAGTTGTTTTCTGGTATTTCCTGCTATAAATGCTATGACATCATTCTAAGCAACCAAGCGCCTCCATGAATTTCTCTTTCTCAGAATGGAACCATGGAGGCTCTTGGCATCTTATCATGGAATCCAAAATTTACAACTTCATGTTTTCGCACGAAATTTACAAAAAATCAATTCTTTCTATTGGCACGTGCTCAGGGAGCCCATCACAACAACTTAAACAATGTCGAGTTGTGTAATCAATTTCAAAAATATTTCAAATTGTTCGTCTTTACTTTCTTCAAATGGTCTCAACTCAAAAACAATGAAAATAGTCTGCTTCGGAGAAAAAATGCTAATAAACTATGGAAGTCATGACGGCTGATGAAAACCATTGAAAACTAAACCAAAATTTTATAATTTAAATTCCACAAGAAATTGTCCAATTATAATAAATTTGAATACAATATTGACAAAAACAATGTTTGTAAACTTTTAGAATAATTGGGACTACAGTCTGTATAAGGAACCGCAGTTTTCGGACCACTTCAAAGCTTCAAATATGGAAATATGTACTCATTTTGCTGTTTGATGTCTGTTGTGACAGAAACCAATCAAAAATATCAAAACAATGTACGAAAACATAGCTGAAACCTAGGTACCTTTGAACCTGATAGTTGCATGAAATAGTTTAAATAAAGGCGTAAAATGACGTACACATAAAAATCACGTTCTCATTTAAACCAAAATTAAGGTTATTTTGAACATTAAAAATCAGATTTAACTTCATAATTCATACAATAGTAATAACGATCTTTAATGAAGTATCCTAGATTTTTTGCCTCTCAACTAATTGAAATTAGATGGGAGTATGGACATTCGTTGATTAAGTGATTTTCAGCATCATTTCGTTGACTTACGCTTACGCTTGACGATTTTTTAGTTCTATGTGATTTGTAAAATTTACGTGAAAATGAATTTCGTAAGAAAATATCGAGCTTGGCCATAACTATTTGTTTCTCCTTTTGCATTCTGATGATTGATTTACTAATGGGCTTTCTTTTTGGTCCATTTCACTGATTGTTATGACATTCAAATTATTCTCGAACTCTTTCCGCTTAAAATCAAAAACCATGCGTGCTTTACTTATTTTAGACACATTTTAGCGTTAGATTCCGAACTTGGACTGATTAAAATATATTTCCACGCTTCTGTTCGTTTTATTTATTTATTTATTAATGTAAAAGTATCGTATAAAATAAATATGAGTTCATATAAATAATTTACTTCCGCAGTGCAAAAAAAAACACGAAAATTCCGTTCCGTATGTACAACAATGCTGAAACAATAAAAACAATCAAAACACCGCCGTTTCTTTCACTCTTGTTTTTCTTTATTTGCCTTTTTTCCATCAATAAATTCTAGCGTTAATGCTCTCACCTCACACTCTCTCCGAAGTGACTTAACGATTACGGTGCCTGTGATAACTGGGAGGGGGGGAAACACGGCGAGTGGGTGGTGGGTGCAAACACGAATGATCCGTTCGAAATCCGACAGGCCAAAATAAAATTAAAAATAAAACATCCCCGCACAGCAGCGGCCACTCTCAACGCAAAGCTCGATACCGGTCCACCGGGTGGCAGCTGCGGCGGCGAACAAATCCGGCTCAACCCGTTTCTTTTCTTTTTGTCGGAATGCTACGAGATCAGGAGAAAATTCTCATTCTGTTGGGGTCAGGTTAAGAAGAGACTCGTTCGCAAACGACGTAACGTTTGTTTGAAATTTGGTTTGTTAATTTGATTTTTTAGGTTAAGAAAACGAGAATTTAATCCTGAAACTCGTGTTTTAAGGGAGTTGAGCGCCGGCTTCATTCATTCTATATCTCTCATTTGATCTGCACGTGTGTACTTGTGTGTATGTGTGTGTATGAACACGTGTTTATGTGTGTGGGTGTTTCTTAAATGCCGTAAGGATAAAATTATGCGAAGAACTTCTTCAATGTGCGACGGTGGTGTGGTTAAATTCTTGCTCAACGCGGTGCTGAACTCCGGTCAGATATTGCTGGAACTGGGACGTCATCTGCTGCAGCAGGTTCACGCCCATGACGAGCTTCATTTCGACGGTGTTCCGGAGCAACTGCTGCCACGTGATGGTGTGCTCGGTGGTGGGCGTCAGATCGACCTTCTCGGTGGTCACCGATTCAACGGTGGAGGTCGTGGTCGACACCGGCTTCTTTTCGTCCTCGTTTGGCACGGCGATTTCGTTGTCCAGCTCGTTTTCATCGCTGTTCGCCTGGCGCTTGCGACGACGAGGTCCGTGCTCCGGGACCGGTGCCGACGTGATGATGTCCATCATGCTGTTGTCCTGGTACACACTTCCGACCACGAACTGCGAGTGGGCCGTGTCGTAGTGAGCGTGCTGCTCCGGGTTGTGTTCTGCCGCCGAGTAGGCTGCCGGATTTGGGAGCAGCTCGTGCTCTTCGGACAGTTCATCGGCCATCTCGGACGTGTTTGGTTCCGGGGTGGTCTGGGGGGACTGGGTGGTCGATGATGTGCTCTCTGGAGTCACGTAGACCGGTGAGCTGGGTTTGGTGTAGAAACTGGGCGGAGTGTTGTAGAAGAACTCGTTGTGCGACTTGGCCTGTACGTTGCGGTTGTAAGTCGCGTACATCTCCGGAGTTCCTGCGTATGCTGGTTGCGGGGCTCGGTTTCTGTAGTTGATTTGTGGATACTTGTTGGCGGAGTAGCTCTGCACGTGGTAATTTCCATACTGATGACCCGTGCGCAGTGGTTGGCTGGTTCTTCGGCGCAGGTTGTTACGGTAGTACGAACGATCTGGCATGCCGGCGATCAGCTTGCCAAACACTTCTTCCTCGTTTTGACCGTCCTGCCCGGCGTAGTCCTCGTAGTTGGAGTAGTACACATCGTCCTTGCGGTTGGTCTCGTCCGATCGACGCAGCGCCGCAGTCAGTGGAGTTCCGAGGAAGTACGATGCCAGTCCGGCCGTAATGACCAGCCCAACCAAGCCGACTCCAACCGTTGGCATCACCTCTCGCGAGAGGTAGTTCATGATCTGCGCCGAAATGGGCTTGTTCTTCGACGGAGGCTTCTTCTCGCTCAACTTGATCAAGCCGGAGTCCTTCTCTTCGGGCTTCTTCTTCTTGGTGGCGGTCTTCTTCTTGGTAGCCGGTACGGTTGGTTTGCGCGAAGTCTTCTTCTTGGTGGTCTTGGAGGGTGAACGATCCTCGGGCAGATCAAACATGGCGTCCTTCGGTTCCAGAATCAGGAAAGTCGAGGTTTCCAGCGCATTTTCCTCATCATCGACGGCCGTAACTTCAGTGGTGGCCAATTCGGTGGTCGTTGGAGCGGGAGTTGTGGTCGTCGTAGTGGTTGTCGTCGTGGTGGTCTTCTTGGTCTTTTTGACCACTGGTTCACTTCTCACGGTAGATGCCTCAACGCGCTGCTGCTTGACATTGTCCTGCAGAGCTCCGGCGACCACCTTGAGACGGGACATTAGCTTGCTGATCTTTTCGTTCGTCTCCTGAGACACGGCCGGAGTTGTACGAGTGCTGGCGACGGGCTTCCGACGAGGTGTCGTCAACGGCTTACGTGCACTGGTGGTAGCTGGACGTCTGGTAGTGCTGGTAAACGGACGCTTCGTTGAATTGGCTTCCTTCTTGGACTCCGTTGACGTGACCGAGTTACTTCCGCTCAGCAGAACCCACGTGGACAGACCCTCCTTCGGAGTGGTCGTAGGATTCATTCGGATGTGGCCACGATCGGTGGGTTTGCTCAGCTCGTGGTGGTACTCTTCCTCGGACATGGGCTCCGCCACTCCGGCGTGAGCATTGTACATTTCATAGTGAACCATCGGCTGGTCGTTGGCTTTGCCCGATTGGTGCAACCCGGCACTGGTCAAAATCTTCGTGCTGGTCGACACCACATACCCGGACGTGCCAACCTTCGTCTTCAGTGGGACCTCGGGCCGTTTGAACAACGGGCTGCAATGAAAGTAAGTAGAGTTTGGCTCTAGAAAACGTGATCAAGTCGTGTAGAGCCACCGAGAGAGCATGCAGGTAGGATCGGTTCCGTGCGGATGTGAAGAAAACGGAACCGACGGCAGATGAAGAAATTATGAAGGGACAGGTTGTAAGCGATCATGCATTTTTGTTGTTATCAGTTAGAGAACTTCGGGCGAACGAAGCTGGGGATTAAAACGCTGGTTTTGATTTCCAAGCATGTTGGGAAATTGTTTATTGGTGAAATGTTAGTTGTTAAAAGTACTCGATTGACATGGATTTTCGTTTGTTAAAATGTCTTACATGCTACTACTACAATGTTATTAATCGCTAATAATACTATTCGAGGTTTCACAAACTAAATGTGGGGTGACTTTTCTATCATTAATCGCTACACTACGATGAGAAAGAGAGAACACGTTCACAGGATTCGAAATCAGAGTAGCCTAACTCTTGAGTTTTTTTTTCAGCTTTTGCCTCAACGTTCAATGTCGTGAAATCTAGATGGGAGATGGGTCTACGATCGGTGAGCATGCTACTACGATGTACGAGGACGTTGAGTGAGTGAGAAAATTTGAAAATACTCATTTGATGACAATGAAAGAAAATCCCAGGCCTACTTTTCCGCGCCCAACTTTCGATAGAAAACCGGACTGCCAAGACTGTAATCACGACGAAAACCCGTGTGTCACACTTAAGTCAGTCAGTAAGTCATCGGCTTTCATCTCGCTTATCTCGGGGGGATAATTTACACTAATAAATAAAAAACTGCAGCCAGCAAACTGGTTGTTGCCGCCGCCGCCGCCGGGGGTGGAAAAGAAGTAACATTAATCTCACAGCAATTATAGCATTCACCCAGGTGCGCGCTTCTGTTGTCTCTCCGCAGTACGGAATCAAATTAGCATTATTAACCAGGTGAAGTCTTCTTCTTTGTCGGGGGGTGGGAAAGATTTTCCCACACGCCAACGGTGCTAAATTGTGCACCGGAAGAAGTAGAAGCGAGAGAAAAGAAGGAAAAATCGCAACTCTAGTTTCCTTTTAATGGCGCGCCTTATCTCTTGCATTGTTCTTTCACTTTCTTCATCATTCAGGTATTTTGTTTTTCTCTTTCGTTCAACTTCTTCTCTTCTAACGGAAACTGGTGCTGCCTATCAAATGAGGAACTAATAAAACTGACAAAAAGGTGTAACACACTCACATGATGTATGGATATGTTTTGATGCTTTTTTTTTCTCTCTTTTCAGTGAACTTTTCATGAGGGAAGTGAACGAGAAAATTGGTACAGATTAATACAACAGCGCATGCAAGAAGTGATGATACAGCCCAATTTGAGAAGGGGGGTTTGGAAATATGTATTGTTTTTATGGATTAGAGCTCGATACCGGTGTTTTGCGCGAAAAAAAGGTGGAAATAGAAGAGAGAGATGCGAGAAAGGGGTGGGAAAATGCAAAATTAAGCCGACTAATGTGTTGTTAAATATGCTACTTCTTTTGGGGTTAATTATTCGCTTATCAAAGATAGTCTACACTGCTACATTTAATGTAGTACTTTCGAGGTCATCAATTCGTTGCTGGTTTTTGTCTCAGTTTTTATGCGTTTCATTTTAGGAGTTTGCAATTTTTGCGTCTAATTATTTTCGTTTTTGTGTTTGTCGGTTCCACCTGGTTATGTGGTTGCTTCCTCTTTTTAGGCAAAGGGAAATTTGATGTTAGAGAGCATTTGTCGTTTTTGTCTTTAAATGTTTTTTTTTGTCGTTTGTGTTGCGGTTCGTTTGTCGATTGGCACTTTAGGTGTTTTTTTTGTTTGTATTTTGGCGAAAGCGGTCCTTCCCTTGTCGCTTTTTCTTTGCCGTTTTTACGCACACGCGGTTGACTTTTGGCATGACCATTGCACACGGGTTTATAACCTCACTTGATGGGCTTAGTTGATGCTATAAGTGTTTTTAATTTGAAATACAGTCCAGACTCGATTATCCACAGCCCTGATTATCCAAAGTTTCTATTATCAGAAGCCTCGATTATCCGAAGTTTGGATTATGCAAAGTTTGGATTATCCGAAGGTATTCAGGTAATCCCTCGAACCGAATCATTAAAAAAAAACATTTTTCGTATTTTTTAATAAGTAAGATTCATTGCATGATGCAACTCCCATATTTGACGCCATCTTGGATTACAATTTCCAAAATCACGTTTGAGGTCACGCTCAAGGAACCAAAATAAGAGAATAATTTTTTAATGATTCGATTATTCAACTTGACATTTTTTGCAGACTTTGGATAGTCGGGTTTAGACAAAATAAAACAACTCTACCAAAAGGTACTTCCACAATCAAGCCAAAAACCCCGTGACAACAGTCAGGTCCAACTCTACCGCCCTGTCCTTTTTGTCGTAGCCGACGCAGACTTTGCCCTGTGCCCCCGGTACGGACTCAGTCGGTACGCTGGTTGGCCCCGCAAGGGTCGCTGCGGAGGTTTCCTGCCCTTTCCCACACCCCGCCGGTCATCGGCCGTCCAGCCAATGTTCGACCACATGTCGTTAAAGTCGAACCATCCGGAGCTTCCCCCGCCACTGGACGGGGCCTTCACCGGACGTTTGTACCGATGGATCGACGAGGGAATCACCGGCAGCGGTCGCTTGACCACGATCGTGCTGTAGTTTTTGATTGGCGGTGTGAATTTGGAGTACATGTACATTCCGGCACCCACTCCGGCCATGACCAGTGCCATTACGGGCAGTGATGCCAGCGCCATCACAATGATGTTCATCGGGGTCATGGCGGACAGTGCGGCCAGCATTCCGAACAGGGCGTGCGAGGTATCGGTCAGCATCGAACTGCCACCATCGTTGAGCGCGGCGTCCTCCTCGTGGGGCTTGTGCTTGTTTTTGTTGCCCGCGGTGCCAGGTCCTGTGCCGAGGCGCGTCGGTTGCATGATGTTGTTCATGAGGTTCCCTATGGGTGAGGTTAGGAAGGAGATGGGACCGGGAAAGGCTGGGGGAATCGGTGGAATCGCAGCCAAAGGATCCAATGGAGCCGCGAACAGGCTGGCATCATTCGCAACCGGAGCGGCCAACGCAGCTGAAGGTTCCGCTGCCGCACCCCCTGCTGCTCCAGCGGCCACAACTGGATCAGCTGCCACGGCAGCCGGAGCAACTGGCACCACTGGCGGAATTAGCGGAATCAGCGGTGGCGGCACAAAGCCATTTTTCGTTATCTCATCCACCCGGTTGATGGTTACCTCAATCTCATCGCAAGCCTCTTTGCCGTTCACCGAAATTCGGATGCCGTTGCATTCGATGACGGGCTGATCTTTGAGTGCTCCAACGGCGTCCGCGTAAGGATCTTTCTCCTCGTACTGATCGTCACCCTGCTGCCATCCGCTGGGCTCAAGCTGTTCAACCTGGTCATTCCAGTAGGCGGCGTCTGGCCGGTCGGGGTCTGACGCTTCCGGTTTGGTTTGCTGCTTTTCGGGCTTTTTGGTTTTATTCTTGTTCTTTTTCTTTTTCTTCTTGACGACCTGCTTGGGAGGTTCTGAATATCCAGAATTAATGGGATCTTGCTGAACTTGGTAACCATCGTTCTGCGGTTCACTCTGATAAACTACGTCCCGTTCCGGTTCGGGAGAATATCCATTGTCCATCAGGGACAACTCAATCTGTTGATTCGTATTTTCCGGATAGACCGGCTTCGTTACAATAATAATCGGAACGGGTGTCGCCGTTGGAAACGCTATGAACCCCGTCGTCCCGGCAAAGTTACCCAACAGGTGACCCGGCGTAACAATCCCATGCTGACCGGTAAAGTCAACGTTAAAAGCGTCCTGCGTCTTGTCGGACCATTTGGTAATAATCTTGTGAATAATCGGTTTCTTACGCACGTTCATATAGCTGTACTGCGGATCCCGACCATCCGGACCCGGATCGCCCCAAATCGGGCTGCTCTGAACGACGGGGGCCAACGATACCGACCGCAGCGTGTTTGGCTCCTCGACAAGGGAAGGAATCGCCCCAAAATTGCCAACATTCTCCTTTTGAAAATTAGCCAAATTTTTGAGGAAAAAATCTTTGATAATGCTTTCGCTAGACAACGGGTCCGGCTCTGCAAATTTGGTATACCTGCTATTCTGGTCCTGGGTCGTCGCCGGTGCCGAAGTTGTCGTCGTCGTAACGGGAGCCTCGGTCGTGGTTGTGCCCCGCAGCTCGAGTGCCTTCGGTTGGTCCTGTTCCCGGTTTGCTGCTGCTTCGGTGATGACCAACGGTAGCACGTTGGTGGTCGGAATCAGCTCTTCGGTCACCTCCAGAGGGTTGCTCTGGGCGTTGGATCGGTAGTAGATGGGTTCGGCATTTGGTCTCGCCAGGGCCGGCCCCACCAGCAGACACAACAGCAGTATGGGTTTGTGCTTCATCGTTGTGCCTTTTGGGAAGAGGAGTTAAGAATAAAAGAAAAGCGTATGAGTGATGCTTCTTATTTGGTAGCTAATTATCGATTGATTATTCAAAGAACTTGGTTTGGAAATGGACATCCGCCGGACACATTTGGGGATTGACGCATTATCTTATAAAATAGAATATCATTCGCCAAAATTGTATTCAATCTTGGTTTTGGGCAATGAATTCTTAATATCTACCTACTTATTGTTGCATACTCTGAAGTACCTTTTTTGTATTGCAATATATTACGTAATTATTCACTCAGAGCTAGCCGGTTCACCAACTTTCAGAGTTTAAAAAAAAGTCATACTTTTGGCTTCAAGGTCTGTACCGAAGTCACTAGAAATCAACATTTTGCAAACAAAATTGTTCTCAATAGGGTTCTAAAGCCCTATGTGAATTTGTATGTACATCGGTAAAAAACACGCTTAAAAACAATTTCTGATCACTTTTTTTTCATTTTCATGCAAAAAAATACAAGACAACATTTTATGATGGATCAACTATGGTCCCCTTGGAACGAGCTGTCAAGTTGGACCTTTTTTGTCAATAAGGGCAGCGAAGTTTTTGTTTCCTAAATTGATTCAAAAATCCATTTTAAATCCATTGCGGTTGTACAAAGGGTCATTGTACTCAGAAAAATAAGCTTTATCGTTGTGAACAATAATAAAAGCAATAAAAGCTAAATTAACACGATTTTTCAAAATAATCTTCTAAATGCAGATGAATTAAACGAGGAGTCCCGTATCCAAATCTATTCATAAGTTATAAGTTCTATTGAAATAATTACGAATTTAATTTTGACCTAAGTTCAGCACTCAAAGACCAAGACTATTAAACTCCAGCATCCCTCTAGGGTTTTCCCACAGTGTCGGAAGCGTGACTCACCGGTTGGGCTCGTCTATTTGCACCCTTCTGATCCACCACCAACAGCCAGCGAGGTGCCAACGGTTTAGTTACAGTTCACGCGTTCAACTCGAAATATAGGTCACCGAAAGGGGTGGTAGCTTCGACCGAATAAGCCTAATCCGAATCTAAGCCATTGAAAATCGCTTTTGCCACTATCGGCTGCTGCTGCTGTTGTTTTTTTTTATCTTCTGTGCTGATGCTGCGCAGCATAATTTTGTAGAAAGTACCACCTTTTTGTACCCCGAGGAAAGCCACTTTGTAGTGAGCTTCATTTTTTTTCTAGTCCCGAGAGGACCCGCGGACAGTCTCTCAACATAAACACAAACAATGAGAGTCATGCCGCCGTCGGAGGAAGTCTGAAGTGTTGTGTGCCTTATGGAAGGTGTGAATAAAGGAGTGTTCCGCTCGCCATATCTCGCAAAGTGGGTCGGAAAAAGATTCAGCAAGCTCAAGCCGTTGACCTCTCGGTCAGATGAGTACCGGTAGTGTACAGTTACTTACACTGGTCGACAAATTGAGTTTGGTTTTGGTTAGGACCTACACATATCGATTCAATGTAGATTGATGATATTTTGATCCACCTCAGAGAGAATGTTCGAGAAAGTCAACAAAATGTATCAACCTCGTTGATGCGATCTTCCCATGTTTGGCCGAACTAATCGCGCCATTCATTGCATAATTAACCGCGAAGATTGATCGAAAGAGTGGCGCACACGACGTCGTTGTCGTCGCCATCAAAGATTGAAATTACATTTTACGACCCATTAACGCCTATTTTCCAGAATCACGTGGCACCATGAGTTGCAGGAAAGTTTTTCCTTTCTTCTTGAAACCCGCTTTTTCAATTTGTACCATGATAAGCCAGTTCTTGACCTGGTCGCGCGACTAAAAAGTCCATCTTCGTTGGCCCACTTTATTGGCCATGTAAACGGGGCGTAAACACGCGCTCCTTCGCACAACATAGTGCAGGTTTGGATCTTTCTCCGTCTCTATCTTTCCTCTCAATCTTTCCCCACGCGTTTTCCTTTTCATTTTCCCCATCCTAAGCACGCACACCTGATCGATCGAAGCAGCATCGCACCACCCATCATCATCAGTCATCTTTTTATTATCTGGGTGCTATTTTCAAGTTCATTAACTGGCCCGCCTTTTGGGGAACTTGAACGGTTTTGTGTTTTGTGTGATTGGAGAAGAGTTTCCGCACGCTGCCAATCAGAGGGACGATATTTGGGTGGATTTTAATTTAAGCTAGCCGATTGGTTGTTTTTGGCTCACACAAATTGATTAATTGCATGCGCTCTTACTTTGTTGAGGGGGGAAAATAACCTTTGATTGTAACTGATGGAAAATTTTGATTGTTTTCGATATCTAAGATTCAAACGATTTTAGAAATCCAACTGCTTTCATCATTACAGCTCATTAAATATGAGATGAAGCACGTTTGATAAACAACTCAGTAAATTAGATTTTTTGGTTATAAATGTAAAACGGTGCCAACTCACACAGCAGTTGCCCCGACCCCTCTTTGATTTACGTGATACTTTGTCCTAAGGGGTAATTTTGTCCTAAGCCGAGCTCCATTTTTCGATATTTTGTGACGGAGGGGTTGTACGACCCCTTGCATTATTGAACTATCGAAATAAGACGGCTTACGCTTTCAAAATTTCTGCCATTTTTATTACTCAAATATGAATAATTTTGGGACATGTTATTTTATGGGAAATTTAATGTACTTTCAAATCTTCAATAAATATTTTTTCATCAGGAACAAAATTTTTCATTGTAAAATTTCGTGTTTTGTCTAACTTTGCATGGTTATATTTTAGAGTATGATAATGTTCTACAAAATTGTAAAACAGGCAATTACAAATAAATTTACGTCAAAACGTTTTTTTTTTTTTTGCAAAATCGCGATAACCCATGATGGTAACAAGCAAACCCCTTATGTTTAAATACAACAATTTTTTTTAAACGCATTTTTTTAAACGCAAATCTCTGAATTGCAAATGTAACATCCTGGAGCAGAACTGGTAAAATCTAATAAACACTAATTGAATTGAATTAAACGCATTTGATTTAGATCGAAAATTCTTCGAAAATGATCAACGGCTTCACCTCAAGATGAAATTTTACACAAATCCAAGAGGAGTCGGGACAACTTTTGTCGATTTCGTATGAGTTTGCAGAGAATTACCCATTATGAAAGCCTGTCAAATTTATCTGGAGATTTGTTAGGACTAACCAATGATGCTAAACTGCTGCTTTGTATTTCTTGTGATTGGGAAATCCGACACAAATTATTATCCTGGTGAAAAAAAACTCATACAATTGTCTAATGTTGTAGAGACACCCTTTAATGCTAATGAGCAATTCTCTACCAAAACCGGAAATGGATTTTATTTGTATTTTTTTGATTTGGCTCAAACTTTGTGGGGGCATATCCTATGACCAAATAAGCTATTTTGTGTGATTGGTTCACCCATACAAGTCTCCATACAATTTTGGCTGCTGTCCATACAAAAATGGTATGTAAATATTCAAACAGCTGTAACTTTTGAGTGAATTTTCTGATCAATTTGGTGTCTTGGTATTGTTGAGGACTTTTGAGAACAAAATAGGTACACGGAAAAAAATTGCAGATTTTTTTATCAACTTTTTTTTCACTAAAACTCAATTTCCCAAAATACGTAGTTTTTGATTTTCAAGATTTTTTTATGCTTTAGGGGACAAAAATCCGCAACTTTTGCGCCATAGAGAAACATGCTGAACATCTGCCGCCGAGTTATGAATTTTTGAAAAAATAGTGATTTTTGGAAAAAAAATCAAAGTTTCATGCAAAAACAAGTTTGACATTATTTTTTAATATTTTGAAATTTTTCAAATCAAGACTAGCATTTTAAATGGGCGTAATATTCAATGTTTGGCCCTTTTAAAATGATAGTCTTAATTAAAAAATTAAAATATTCAAATTCAAAATAATTTTTTCGAAAAGATCGGAAAATTTCACGAATGTTTCATGCATTAACATTGATAATCGGACCATTAGATGCTGAGATATCGTCATTAGAAAATGGTGGGTTATTTTGGTGAGATTAAGAAAACTTCAATTTTCGTGTTTCTTTTTCTTGAAGCGTCTCTATCTCAGCAACCCGAGGTCCAATCTTCAATGTTTCTTAGACAATTTTATAGCAAATTTTCTGAACTTTTCAAAAAAAACTTTTAGAAATGGTCACTTATGGTCACTATTTTTAAAAATTGAAAAACTGCAAATATTTCGCTAAAATCAAACTTTCGGTTGCTATATCTTGAAAAAGGAGCCCTTCATAAAAAAAATCTGTAAGGTACTTTTCGATTGCAAATTCCATTTTGCATTAAAAAATAATGTCAAACTTGTTTTTGCATAAAACTTCGATTTTTTCAAAAAATCACTATTTTTTCAAAAATTCATAACTCGGCGGCAGATTTTTTGACCATATTTCTCTATGGCTCAAAAGTTGCGGATTTTTGTCCCCTAAAACATATCAAAAAATCTCGAAAATCAAATATTCGTAATTTGGGAAATTGAGTTTTTGTGAAAAAAAAGCAAATAAAAAAATCTGCAAAATTTTTTTCCGTGTGCCTATTTTTTCTCAAAAGTCCTAAACAATACCTACAACTTCGTTGAAGACACCAAATTGATCAGAAAATTCACTCAAAAGTTACAGCTGTTTGAATATTTACATACCATTTTTGTATGGACAGCAGCCAAAATTGTATGGAGACTTGTATGGGTGAACCAATGACGCAAAATAGCTTATTTGGTCATAGGGAAGGCCCCCACAAAGTTTAAGTCAAATCAAAAAATAAAAAAAATAAAAATGGTCGAAATCGGCCGATTTTGTAGAGAGTTGCTCTAATGGGCATGGCTGACATTAGGTTTATGATGTGAGATTGGGTCATACAAATATGCCCCTTATACTAATCGAATCCAGAAGTGAAAAAAAAGAAGTTTTTGTGATGGTCCAAACTGGGGTTTGAACTCCCGATCAACCGCTTACAGAAAGGCAAGAGATTGGAGATTGTAGAATAGTCCAAATACTTTCGAAAAAATTAAGATTAGTCTATTTTAGAATAAGGTCCTTAAATTATGCTTAAATTTGTGAAATTATTGTTCCCAACGATGAAGCTTATTATTCAGAGTACAATGACCCTTTGAACGACCGCATGGAATTTAAAATGGATTTTTAATTCAATTTTAAAAAATTAACTTCACGACCCTACTTGTTGTACATAAAAGTTTACATAGGGCTTTAGTACCCAACTTTAGTTGCTCAAGATCACAAAATGAAAAAAAGGAAACCTTTCGAAAACTGTAGACAGTTTTGGGTCAATGCTTTTGCAAATTTATTGTTAATTATTTACATTCATTAAGGCTCCCACCTTTTTAGCGCTCAATTTCGTGCATATTTTCCGCTATTTGTCTTCAAACGGTCCAGAAAACCTAACGGTCTGCGCCGGCAAAAACGGGCAAACGACCGAAATTATCCACTTTCACAGCACACGGCAAATATCCATCAAAGTCTTCCCACAGCCGGGGCACTTGACAAAAATGAATCGTCGCCACACCTGAAATGGCAACGCTTTTACGACCCGGGAATAACCGCACGAGTCGCCGAGGTCATTGCCAAGGCCCCGGACTTTGGTGGTGGTCCCACGGTAGCACAGAACCGACGGTTGCGAATCACCGTCGCCAGCAGCTGCTTGAGAAGAGCAAAACGAAACCCTGCCGAGCTTTCACATAAAGTGGGTTAAGCACACTCACCACGAGTTGATGATTTTCAGATGAAAATTAAAGCAGAAACAAACCCCACGTTGGCGGCTTTGTCACCGTCGTCGCAGCACCGAAATTGCTGCTGGTATATTTGCCTAGCGCAAGAGCACTCCTTGAGGCGTGTAAAGGCATAACGTTCCGCGGTAGTGTTTTCCTGAACAACTTTTCTCACCCAGTTTCACGCGGAAAAGGTTTCGTTTAATGCGAGTGCGCGCGTGTTTGCCACTTCAAACTGGCGTGGCATGCGATCATCATCAGCGAGGGTAATGAATTTTCACTAGAAAATTATCATTCACAACAAGCGATGGCGGCGACGATGCCGCGTCTGGGTGGAGTCTTTCATAGGAAAATCGGCGTGGTGCCTTTTGCATACAATGCATTGCAGTTGACATTGATGGTGGGCTGGGAAGGGAAAGTGCTGCCGAGATGGTCTAGTTTTGATTGGAATTTTGGTCGGGGAGATATAATTGTTTTCAGTTGATGTTTTGTTACAGCTGACTAAGACTGGTTTTATCCCTTATTCCCGAATCCCACATTCCCGAATCCCATATCCCCGAAAATCATTTCCCCGAAAATTCCACATTCCCGAAAATCATTTCCCCGAAAGTGCCATTTCCCCGAAAATCAATTTCCCGAAATTTCCACATCCCCGAAAATCATTTTCCCGAAAATTCCATATCCCCGAATGTCATTTACCTGAATGGCCATTGTACCGAACTGTCATTTTCCCGAATTTACACATACCCGAATGGTTATTTCCCCGAAAGTTCCATTTTCCCGAATGATATTAATTTAGATATAAACTAAAATGTTTTTTAGGGATATTTTTACAAAAGTCTGACCCTAATATTAAACTCTCCTAGGTGTGTTTAAATATGAAAAAAAAACAAATAACGGAAGAAGGTCATTCATAAACCACGCGAAAACTTCAAGAAAGCGTTCAATAAAAAAGATTTTTTTTGTATAGGCACAATTTTCCAAAACGGTATCCACGTGGTAAGGATTGCACAGCAACGATATCTTTAAGCGACGACTTGAAGCGCAGGAATCAGTTTGTTCTAGATTTAGTTTAACTTTTTAGTTAAATCTAAATAGTTGATTATTGAATTACAAAATGCATTTTTTTAAATATTTCATCACCGCCATTTTGGGTTTAAAATTACTAAATCACTTTAAAGTAGTTTAGGGGTTATTACCCGAAGTGATCTTTTGACAAGGCCTTTGGATAACCGAGTCTGGACTGTATTTTGATTTTCAACTAAATGCAAAAAAGCGAAATGATTAATGTATCAAATCGACGCTGTCGTGCTATATTGTCGTTTGTCGCTTTTTGACGTTCCGAGAAAAACGCGTGTTAGTGTTTGACCTTGAATTAACGAAAAATAGAGCACGCTATGTAAACAATAACAAACACGTTTTATTTGGTTGACCATTCGGTGCATTGTCCTGAAATTTGTTTGAATTTGGTTGCTGAGGTCCGGAGTTATAATTACGAACGTTCACGGTAGTCGGACATGTACGTGTGTCAAACGCATTCTGATCTGAAACCTCTTTGGCCTGTTGTCGCACCTACAGCAATTTTCAAAGTGTGTCAAGTCAGCACGAGATGACATTTTTCGGTTTTTATTGAATATCTTAGAATTGAAATCGAATTTTGGGTATCTATGTAGGTCAAAAGATGAGGCATTGTGAGCTGCACAAAATGGCTTTCTTAATTCAATTTGGCCCAAAATCGACGTATGACAAGTTAGCATCACGCAGCTATTTAGATTTGTCAATTAGAAATATGTACTCGGCTCAAGATGTTCTCCATCTGTACATCATTTGTCATAGTCGGAGTTATCGTTGGATTCGGCGGAATCAGTTCTTTTTGAAAGGCAGTTGGAGTAACTAAATCTCAGAATCCGGAATTCGAATCCTTTAACTTCACAAACCAGGAAAATATTCAAAATTTAAGAAAAGCTGGAATAAAACGCTCGTAAAAAAAACTCTGAATTTTTTGAACGTTCAATTGAACGTTCATTGATCGCCACTTCCCCGAACCCGGTCAGGCGGGTATGTCCGTTGTCCAGAACCGCGCGCGCGGTTGTTGATACTCCTGGAATATTAGGGAAAGTGGCCATTCGGGAAAATGGTTTTTAGGGGAAGTCACCATTCGGGGATGTGGCCATTCGGGGGAAATGGATTGTTCGGGGAAATGATTTTCGGGTACATGACATTTCGGGAAAGTGTCTTTTCGGAGATGTGGCATTCGGGGATATGAGCAGTTCTCTAGGATTTCGGTCATTCGATTTTTTTTTGTATTTTTTAATCCGACTGAAACTTTTTTGGTGCCTTCGGTATGCCCAAAGAAGCCATTTTGCATCATTAGTTTGTCCATATAATTTTCCATACAAATTCGGCAGCTGTCCATACAAAAATGATGTATGAAAATTCAAAAATCTGTATCTTTTGAAGGAATTTTTTGATCGATTTGGTGTCTTCGGCAAAGTTGTAGGTATGGATACGGACTACACTGGAAAAAAATAATACACGGTAAAAAAAATTTGGTGATTTTTTTATTTAATTTTTTATCACTAAAACTTGATTTACAAAAAAACACTATTTTTAATTTTTTTTATTTTTTGATATGTTTTAAAGGACATAAAATGAAAACTTTTCAGAAATTTCCAGGTTGTGCAAAAAATCATTGACCGAAATATGAATTTTTTAATCAATACTGATTTTTTCAAAAAATCGAAATTTTGGTCGTAAAAATTTTTCAACTTCATTTTTCGATGTAAAATCAAATTTGCAATCAAAAAGTACTTTACTGAAATTTTGATAAAGTGCACCGTTTTCAAGTTATAGCCATATTTAAGTGACTTTTTTGAAAATAGTCGCAGTTTTTCATTTTTTTAAATTAGTGCACATGTTTGCCCAGTTTTGAAAAAAATATTTTTGAAAAGCTGAGAAAATTCTCTATATTTTGCTTATTTGGACTTTGTTGATACGACCTTTAGTTGCTGAGATATTGCAATGCAAAGGTTTAAAAACAGGAAAATTGATGTTTTCTAAGTTTCACCCAAACAACCCACCATTTTCTATCGTCAATATCTCAGCAACTAATGGTCCGATTTTCAATGTTAATATATGAAACATTTGTGAAATTTTCCGATCTCTTCGAAAAAAATATTATTGGAATTTTCAAATCAAGACTAACATTTCACAAAGGCCAAACATTCAATATTACGCCCTTTTAAAATGTTTGTCTTGATTTGAAAATTCCAAAAATATTTTTTTCGAAAAGATCGGAAAATTTCACAATTGTTTCATATATTAACATTGAAAATCGGACCATTAGTTGCTGAGATATTGACGATAGAAAATGGTGGGTTGTTTGGGTGAAACTTAGAAAACATCAATTTTCCTGTTTTTAAACCTTTGCATTGCAATATCTCAGCAACTAAAGGTCGTATCAACATAGTCCGAATAAGCAAAATATAGAGAATTTTCTCAGCTTTTCAAAAATATTTTTTTCAAAACTGGGCAAACATGTGCACTAATTTAAAAAAATGAAAAACTGCGACTATTTTCAAAAAAGTCACTTAAATATGGCTATAACTTGAAAACGGTGCACTTTATCAAAATTTTAGTAAAGTACTTTTTGATTGCAAATTTGATTTTACATCGAAAAATGAAGTTGAAAAATTTTTACGACCAAAATTTCGATTTTTTGAAAAAATCAGTATTGATTAAAAAATTCATAACTCGGTCAGTGATTTTTTGCACAACCTGGAAATTTCTGAAAAGTTGGCATTTTATGTCTTCTAAAACATATCAAAAAATAAAAAAAATTAAAAATAGTGTTTTTTTGTAAATCAAGTTTTAGTGATAAAAAGTTAAATAAAAAAATCACCAAATTTTTTTTTACCGTGTATTATTTTTTCCAGTGTAGTCCGTATCCATACCTACAACTTTGCCGAAGACACCAAATCGATCAAAAAATTCCTTCAAAAGATACAGATTTTAGAATTTTCATACATCATTTTTGTATGGACAGCTGCCGAATTTGTATGGAAAATTATATGGACAAACTAATGATGCAAAATGGCTTCTTTGGGCATACCGAAGGCACCAAAAAAGTTTCAGCCGGATTAAAAAATACAAAAATTAAAATTGAAGAAAAAAGACCGATTTCGTAGAGAATTGCTCATATGTCTTTTCGGGAATGTGGGTTTCGGGGAAATGTCATAGATTCCTAAGACTAAGTTAAAATGTCAGAAATGTTCATTCCCAAACTTGAGTGGCCAAATCCACTTACACGCTCTTACAAACAAGGTGATCTCGGTCCACAGTCGATCTAAATCAGTTTAAGGCTCAGTTATGGTTTAAAGTTGAACGGCTTTGAGGAGCTAAATTCTTAGAAAATTTAACGATTGCCTGATTGTTGGTATATTGATGATTTTTTTCATGAAAAAAATAGTACCCCAGGCGGAAAGTGAGATGGTGGCGATAACTTCGAACTATCTTGGCTTGTTTATTCGCATCTTGCTCTAACTCCTCGAGTTATGACGACATTTGAAACCGACTGCGAATCATTTAAAGTATATATTACTGTATTCTCTACAGTTGATATTGAGATGTTAGTGGTAGTTTTTTTGGATTTAGCAAAAAATTAGAAATTTTTATTTTTTCCAAATTTCAAATTTTGCAGCCACTGACAGAATTTTCAATTTCCGACACTAAGAATAATTTTCATATGCTTTCAACATGAGCTGATATTTTAAAGTTTAATTTTATTTATGCTGGACATTGAAATTTTCTCGTATATTTTTGAATTCTTTATTTTTTACAGAAAAAAGCATTTTTTTGGGACTTTGGAAACATGATAAATTATTTTGATGTTCATTTTTGCTTTGAACCATAATTTCGGAAAAATTGTCGCAATTACAGGAAATTATCATCAGATTTTTACAAAAACATCAGTTCGTTCCTTAAATAATGTCCCTAACAAAACGTCTTCATTGAAATGTTGAAATTCGAAAGTCGTTTTTAATAATATTGATATACCCCCTACAAAAATCGTTCCGGCACTTAAAAAATTAACGGGATCCGTATCACGACAAGATATTTGGTAGAATTTATTAAATTTCAGGACTTTGCAAAATTTTGGCTTTCGACCAGTAAAATATTTTTGAACATTTAGAAAAATTATTTTGATAAGACTTTTTGAAGTTTTACTGTGGTTTTTAGGACTTATTGAATTTTAGGAATATTTCAATAAAATTTTATTTTTAATTGAAAAAAGGCAATATAGAGACTTTGGATTTTTCGTGATTTGGAAAATTATTGTGACATTTTGGAAATTCAACGTATTCTATACAATTTTGCCTTCCTCACTGAGGTAAGGCTATAATCCTGCTCTGAAAATGAATTTTTAATAAAAGCTCGAAGACCCACCTATACATATCGACTCAGAATCGAAAACTGAACAAATGTCTGTGTGTGTGTGTATATATATGTGTCAAAATTCTTGCCAAGTTTTCTTAGCACTGGCTGAACCGATTTTGATCGAACCAGTTGCATTCGACTTGGTTTAGGGTCCCATACATCGCTATTGAATTGTTTGTAGTTTCGATAACTAGTTCAAAAGTTATGTATAAAAATGTGTTTTCACAAATACCCGGATCTCAATTATATGCATGTAAACGATGCCCTGACCCATCATCCGACCGTTGGTTAGGTAATTGAAAGGCCTTTCCAATGAATCCAAAACATTGAAGATCTGGCAACCCTGTCTCGAGTTATGACCACTTAAGTGATATTTATTTACTTTTTTGAAGCCGAATCTCACTTAAATGTATGTAAACTATGTCCAGATCCATCATCCAACCCATCGTTGGTTAGGTAATTGAAAGGCCTTTCCAATAAGTCCAAAACATTGAAGATCTGGCAACCCTGTCTCGAGATAATGCCACTTAAGTGATATTGATGTACTTTTTGGAAGCCGGATCTCACTTAAATGTATGTAAACTATGTCCGAATCCATCATCCGACCCATCGCTGGTTAGGCAATTGAGAGGCCTTTCCAATGAGTTCAAAACATTGAAGATCTGACAACCCTGCCTCTAGTTATTACCACATTAGCGCCGAGCTTCCATGGCCGTGAGGTTACGGGTTTCGCCTTGTAAGCGGAAGGTGATGGGTTCGATTCCTGTCTGGCTCGGCAAAGTCAGATCCCTTCAAAGAGTAATTCTACTCACTGGGAATACTGACCGGTAGGAGATGGGTTTCGACTAGCGGCGTGCTGGGTTTCCAATCCAGAGGTCGTGAGTTCGATTCTCGTACCGGGATGATGAAGTTTAAATACTGTTTTCTTTTTTTCTGGATCTAAAAAAAGCTGAAACCACTCATATTACCCATTTTTGGTAAGAAGTGAGGAAGGCATCAACCACATAGGTGGATTAAGTTAGGTTTTTAATGAGTTTTTCAATGTTTCAACTTTGAAAAATCTTGTTATGATGTAAGATATTCCTGAAATATTACTCATATTTGTGAAGAGAGGGGGTTGGGGGTCTGAATTGTGGCGAGGTGCATTAAAAACCAATAAAATTATTTTTGGGATCAAAATTTACTTTATGAACTTGACATGATTTTTGGAAGATTATTGTTGTTTGCCACTATTAACTCAACTTAATGTGGCATTGTTGGTCAAATAAACTCAACAAGATTGTTCGCAGATACTCCTCGAACAATTTAAATTCGATTCAATTTTGCAAACAATTGTTACCTAACCCGTTAAATCAACCTGATTATAAACCACCTGTTTAATGACAACTTCCACTGACCACAACAAAAAACAAATGAGAAAATAATCTAATGTTCCACCTGAATTAGGTCCATTCATCATAACGTTCATACAAAACGTACCGTCAATTCAGTATAGACCAAAAAAATTACACCAACAAATCGCGAGTACTTCCTGCCACCATCAAACAAGCGGGGAGAGAAAAGAGTACAATTTGCACACTTTAACCCGACGCAACACAAAAACCACACCAACGCAATCGTCGAAAATCGACACGTGAGTGTTGCAAAAATGAGCGATGCATTAAAAATTTTCGCCGCTTTCCATCAAAGACGGAATTACATCGATCAAATCGAGCAATTTTACTTTCGACGGAGAAGAAAAATGTGCTCCGAAATATGTCACCCGAATGCTTCATGGTAACCTTAATTTTGAGACGACCTGTTGTAGCGGTCGTCCACCTACAACCGGCTGTGCCACTTTTTGTCCCAACCTGTTTGACCGCCAGAGAGTGAGTGTGATTCAGTCGGAGACCAACAACAACCACAACAAACCGGGAGATCGAATCGCAAGTCTCCCAAGTTTATCGAAACAGGGGTTCGTCGCTTGTGCTACCAGAAATTCTTTACGCGTTCCAGCGACACCCTGGGGCGCTTTCTCCCGGCGATTTGAATGGGGTTTCGGAAAAAATATTCGATTCGACGGGTGTGTAACTGATGTTTTTGCTTTTTTTATAGTTCTACTGTTTGTGGCAGTGAAGTTGGCACAACGAATGAATCTGCGGCGATTCATCGAAAAACATTCAAATAGCTCAAAGTCACACCACCTGACGGTACACTGTCAGCCCCAAAGTGTTCTCCCATCAACTAGCGCCAATAGCGGAATGTTTAAATGATTTCTCTATTTGTTTTGGGATTCGTTTAATAGCCGATGTGTGCCGATTCTTCTGCGATTGATTTGTTTGTCTACTTGCCTGTGCTCACACGTATGTTGTTGTTGAAGTTGGTGTTCCACTAAAAGAAAACAACCGTTTGATAGTCGAACGCGCGCGCAATCGCGTAAGAAATGAAACGGTACCTGTTCCAGCTCATCAGTTCAACCGGCAGTGCCACGATGCGCGCCCGAGTCTGGTTCCCCAAGTTCTACACTCCACTTGGCGGCCAGCAGGCCTTTTCGGGACTCTAAGCCACCGCGCCGTGTGTGTGTGTATGGATTATGATGCGTGCGATGAGCTGTTGAGCCGTTGAGTTGCCTGTTCCGGTAGATTTTCCTATTAATTTTTGCTTTTTTTTTGTGTCCGTTGACGGCCGTGTGACCTATTTTTTTGGACCGATTGCACAAATGCTCCACAACCTGCTGCTGTTGCTGTTACGGCTGGACGGTGGAAGGCAAAAATTTGCGTTGAGTAATTGCAGCATTTGGCGAATTATAGCCTGAACGTGAAATTATTGGGTGGTTGAAGTTTGTTAGTGATATATAGATAAAAAAAAAGAAATCTTTTGCTCTCCCGACCGATCGACGATCGCCGCTGCTAACTGATCAGTCGTCGATGGATCGGACAAAATTGGCGAACAGAGACAATATAATGATATAAACACCAATATTACGAATGTTAGCGCTCGTTACTGAGCCGCGTACATCCGATATGTGGAAGAAATTTAATTGTAGATTATAGCGCATAAGTCCGATGTTACGCGAGCAACTCTTACCGCAAGTCATGCAAAACGTGTGATCAACCTTGGAAACTGAAAGCATAACCTCTTAACGATGGTTGAGATGAGAAAAATGTTATTATAAAATTTCACACGCGATTTTGCTTTTTGTATAATCATAAGTTTATAAATTCAAATTTCCTAACACTTCAGTGAATGATTTTTTATTCATTTCAGTTTGGATAAATTGAGCATGAGCATGAGCATGAGAGACCACCCATGGTTGTCCTTCTCCGTTGCTGAACAGAACCGTAATATCCTTTCAGCACTACTGATCATAGGCTTCGACGATCTAGTGGTGGTTCCCTTATCAACAGCATGTATATGAATGCGACGAACAGATAAAACACCATGATTGCCAAAACTAGATCAGTTGCGAATAGGTCACAGTCATTGGCCACCAACGGCGCCCGCCATGTCAGTTTGTAGATCTCGATTTTAAGGGACGGGAATGTTAGTTAGAGCAGGTTGCTACAAGGGCAGCTGATTTACTCTGTGCTTACACCCTACAACGCCAGGAACCTGAAAATGTGTTAGTAGGATAGGGTGTGAGGTCAGGATTCATCATAGAAGATAATGATGCGACGCAAAATCATAGTGTTTGTTGAACGGTATTATGTATTATTATACCGACGACGAACGCGAAAAGACCCTGCGACCCGACGGAAAGGCATCGCAAATCGGACTCTTTATTTATTTCAGTTTGGATAAATTTGGCATTAATAGGGAAAACTCATATGTTAGGCAAGTTAAGGATTCGGTCCTATTTTCATCTAATTTGTTGTGTCTCACTATTTAAATAAATTATTCAGCAAACTTTTTAATGGAAACTTGTTTGCTCACTTCCTGCTAACCCTTATCCTAGAATCCCACTATCCCGAATCTGTTATCTCCAAAAAATCCACTTCCCCGAAAATCATTGCCCCAGAAATTCCTCTCTCAGAATGCCCAGAATGTTTTATTCCCAATTTGCCAAATAATATAAACTGTAAATTTGTTGACATGTCGTTACTTGTGTACTATCTTGTGATACGTCCTACCTTGTTACAGCAGACGTGTAGCAACACAAAATTGTATCAACAACTAGCGAATTCAACCGATTTTGGTGAATTTTCATCAGGTTCACAATTTTACACATGTTTATGTAATATTACATACCACAATATTCCTATAATTAGTCGCAGGCTCTACACAAAAAATATAATATTACTCAAAAAAGAGGTAGGTAATATTCAACACACCAAAAATTGAACCTTCCAAAATTCTTTTTCTTTTCTGTGAAGATTTTATCTGGAGAAACCTTTTGTAAGCCTTTTGGAGAGAGTGGGAAAAATTAATCCCTGGCGATTTGACCTTTAACTCGTCAGCACGTGGGTGAAAAAATGTTCTAGAAAACTGTGTCTTATTAACATAAGGTCTATGTAGAGAACAAATAAAAAATAAATAAAAATTATTTGGATTTCTTGAAATTAAATCCTAAAATTTAAAATAATAGATTAATTTCTTTAAAAAAAAATTATCCACGTGATATCAATTATTCTATTTCTAAATAATTAAATATGTTATTTCCTTTAAGTGTCTACCAATTTTCAGGTCTTCGCAAAAGGAAAACAAACAATGGAAACTGTACTCGAAGCAGTTTACTGGTTACTAGCCGAAATGTTTAAAAAGTATCATGACATATTTTTAACTTATATCGATGGTTCTTGTTGCATTTGATCCGAAAAGATCTTAAGAGTAAATCCTAATCCATAATAGATGCATTTACCCTTAGTTGCATTAGGAAAGGCATTTAATTTTTTTCCTTGATGTTCTTTGAAATTATTTGTGTCAAGTAGTTTAACACAATAGCCGTTGAAAATTGTTTAATAAAATCTTTAATGATTAGATTGAGGCAAAAATTGAAAAAAAAATTTGAAATATCAAGCCATGATATTATTGAATATAAAAAAGAGTTACAAAATGCATTTTACCCTTGCCCAGTTGTTTTACAATCATTAGTTTACAAAATATCTAAGTATTGCCGACATTGTTTTCGCCGAGCAAATGATAAGATTTCTATTTCCATTAAAATTCTGAAGTTTAAGAAAAAAAATTTGGCCTCAATTTCTCAGTCGGACGAAATAATCTTGAAAAAAAAATTGCGACGGCCCAATTTTCAAGGCTTAAATTTTTTTAAGAAATTTATTCTTGAACTAAAGTATTAATTCCAGAGATTTTTCTGAATCAAATGTAGTTATAAGAATCAAATAAGGCTATACAATTTCTATGCCCCTCCCCCTTTACAATTTCCCTAAAAAAAATGAGAAGGGGGGGGGGCGAAAACATATTGAATAAAATTTTTGTTTGTTTTAAAATAAGGAACTTTTTTTTCAAATTTTGAATTCATCAATTTTTTAATATTTAGGAAATTTATAACAGTAGCATAAGGCCGTTGCAAATATTTTTCAAAGATCAAACCCCTCCCACCTCCCTCGCTTCAATATTAGCTAAAAAAAACTCAAAATGTCAATGAAAATAGACTTGCAATTAACAGAAAGTAATTGAACATGCATTTTCCTGCGTTGATATTCATTTTTAGCACGATTGAACAGTTAAAAAAGATTTGAGATTTGGTACAGTACCGTAAAACGGGGTGACTTTGATAGGTTTGCGATTTTTCCGCAAAATGAAAAGAACAATTAAAATACGTACGGAATAGTTCTTCAAAAAGAACTATTCATAAAATTTTGAAAAGTTTAAAAAGTTGGTTAACTATAGTTACGAAGATGTTGATAAAATTCATTATTTTAAACTTCTCAAAGTGTCATTATTTTCTCAATGAACATGATTTTGAATCGGAAAACGGAATGCATTTTCGGATTCTTTGGACAAGTTTCCACTAGGAGAAGGTTAAGTTAGTAAATAATAAATAATATGTGTTTTTGAAACACAATTAAAACTAAATCTCCAAATTTATAGGCAATTTCAATTGAACAAATTTCATGTGAAATGTGAAAACTTTTGATTCGTCTTCGAATTTAGTATGAAATGCAATTTAAATCGATAGCTTTAAAAACAAAACAAATTTTAACAAATTTCTGGCAAAATTCCGACTTTATATCAATTTTACCTAAAATTTATATCTTTTTTGTTAAAAAGCTTATAAACTTAGTTAACTAAATATAAACATGGATTTTTTTTCTAAAAACTATATCAACTACTTTAGTGATGGTACAAATAAAGTTTGAACATCTTAAATATAAAAGTAAAAGTAAATCTTTCCCAGTTCCTGAGGGGAACACCCTTGAAGAGTATCGGGCCCGGCATTTACAAAGCGGATTCAGTGGCAGTTTCTTTCTCAACTTAATGTTAACATGGTAAGGTTAATGTTAACATTCCATAGGTCGCCTCCCTAAGGTGTCGTGATAAGGTCCAGTTTGTGACGATACACTACCTTCCCTTTACTAAGCAATCGAATCCAGAAGGGAAAAAGATCACCAGTTGTGTTGGTCCGAGCCGGGATTTGATCCCCGATCTACCGCTTACGAGGCGGAAGCGTTACCACTAGACTACGTGGCTCGGTCACATCTTAAATATGATTACATCGGTTACATCTTAAATATGATTAAAGTAAAAAAAAACTATAACTATCAAAGTCACCCCGGAATTTAAACTAATAATTTATAACGTAATTATTTTTCTAAACACTATCGGAAAAACTTTTTTTCCAAAATAGTGCATGAACTTGGTGTGGCGTACCCCAGTATATGTTTAAGAAATAATAATCTTTTACTGTTGGAAAATATTCCAAAACCAAATTGAAATCCTATCAAAGTTAAATCGCTTGAAAAACAAAATATGAACTTTCAAAAATCTGTTTTTAAATTGTTTTCAAAAACGGCATTTGACAATAATTACAAAATGTTGGGCATTAAAAAGAAAAAAAAAGATATTTCAGACAGATTAAACATTTCTAAAAACACGTTCATTGAAATGCTGTAATTTGTTTACATATCTAGTACAAATTAATTTCAACATTCGGATTCTACACATTTAAATAAAATTCTCAAACGTATAAATTTTAATCGAAAAAATCACTTGTTTAAAATACATTTTAAATGATTACTTTACCATTTTTAATCAAATTGGAAACGTTTTGCTTTTTTATAATTTTGGGAGAAACTTAGATTAAAATTAAAATATTAACTAACCCATATTAAAATGTGTTTTCATTTCGTAGATTTTATGACTTCATATTTTTCAGATCATTCAAGATCAAGATTTTTTTTATGTGACACAGCAAAGTTATCAAAAATGATAGAGTATAATGTATACGAAAACATTTCTAAAAAATCGACTTCTGACCCCATGAAAGCTACAAGGAAAACCCCGTCTTAATCATAATAACGGACAACGGTTCCCAAATTATAAGCCATGACCTAAATACGAGCCCCGGGCGCGTTCAGAAGTCGATAATCAAAAGTTGTCACGACATCCCGAATATTATAACGTTGAAAAAAACGCAACGCAACCATTAGCACCTCTCACACTTCCGTGCGTTGAACCTGTCCGCGTGTTGTCCACATCACACCAGAGATCCAGGTTGATTTGAATGTGTGGCTCGATTCTAGTTCAGTTCTTACCGTTATTTTTCCTCCACTTGTCCACTCTCGTGGCTGGTGCGCCTCGGAATGCGATGCGCTTCACAGGCTCCCCAAGAAACTCGCCAAACTGCCTTTTCTTGGTCTTCTGGGCCTGCCTGCTGACGCGCGCGCGAGTTGTTGAATTGTGGATGCTGGGACAAGATGATCTTCGAGTGCTGGACCTTATTCCGTCCGCTCAACAACTCTCAACAACAACTGCAAGAAGTAGAAATTTCCTCCTTGAAACTGTTGGTACACACGTACAAGCACACACATACACACACACACTCACATTCACACTCGCAAGCTGATCAATCACACCAAAAATTATACCTCTTGTCTTGAATCGCAAAAATGTAATTTGGTTCACCACTTTTCCTCGTTTTTCCACACTTTTTTTTTGCAACGGAAAAATCAAACACAACTGAATCCACTATTCTTCCTTTTCAATTCTTGGTAACGGTTATCTTTTGCCAATTCCGCAAAGATACCTCCAGAACGGAAGCAAATCACCCAACAAAAAAAAATGCACTTTTTCGTAAATTCTTCCTGCCTCCCACGCGGCCACCAAAAAACCCCGAGGAGGATGCCACGACGGCTCTGGCTAATGATGAATATGATGCAACGCAAAACGGTTGCTGTAACCGGCTGCCGGAATCGGAATCGGAATGCGTCCGCTCGCTATGAATTGTGTCTTGAGACTGGACGGCTTTCGAAAAAACTGCTCCTCCAGAGCCCCAGCACCAGCGCCACATCGGAAGAGATAAAGAAGTTACATATACATAATTTCCTTAAAGCTGCGCAGCAGCTGAGCGGTGTTGCTGGCTTTATTTTATTTTATTTTCCTCACTGCTGTTGTTGATGTTATTAAAAAGCTCCTCTCTCGAAGCAACTGTTCGTATAAGCGTTTCTGGGAATTGGGTTGTACTCATGCTTTCGAAACCAACAAAAATTGAATGTTAAACTAAAGATTAATTTTGTAAACATTTCAGGGTTACATTTTTGATTTTAGAGTGTTTTTAGAGCAGACAAAAACCAAAATTTTTATGTATAAACATAAGTAGAGCATTGGTACTTTCTAAAAAGTAACCCTGCAAAGTTAAAAAAAAACAAGCGATGATTTTTTTTGTTCTAAATGAAAAATTACCACTATGGGTTATTGCAGATAAAAAAAGTACCGTATAACGGGGTGACTTTGATAGCCGGGGTGACTTTGATAGGTTTGAGATTTTTCCGCAAAATGAAGAGTACAAATTAAATACGTACGGAATGGTATGGAATCAAACTGACCGTGGTAGAGAAGTGTTCAAAGTACCTCAAAAAGAACTTTTCACAAAATTTTCAAAAGTTTAAAAAGTTAGTTAACTATAGTTTTGAAAATGTTTATGAAATTAATTATTTTAAACATCTCAAAGTGTCACGATTTTCTCAATGAACATGATTTTGAATCGGAAAACGGAATGCATTTTCGGATTCTTTGGACAATTTTCTACTAGGTGATGGTTAAACAAGCTTGTAAACAATAAATAATATGTGTTTTTGAAGCACAATTCAAAAAAATCTCCAAATTTGTAGGCAATTTCAGTTGAATTTCATGTAAAATGTGAAAACTTGTGATTCGTGCTTCGATTTCAGCATAAAATGCAATATAAATCGATATTTTTACAAACAAAACTAGTTTTAACAAATTTCAGGCAAAATTCTATTTTTTTAACAATTTTACCTAAAATTTATGTGTATTTTGTTAAAAAGCTTATCAACTTAGTTAACAATTATAAACATTGATTATTTTTTCTTTAAAACTATATCAGCTTCTTTAGTGATGGTACATTTAACGTACAAATACAGTTTTAACATCTTAAATATGATTTTAATAAGAAAAACTTTGACTATCAAAGTCACCCCAGAATTTAAACAAAAAATTTTTAACGTAACTATTTTTCTAAAGACTATTGAAAAATTTTTTTTTTCCAAAATAGTGCATGGACTTTGTGTAACCTACCCCAGTACATGTTTTAAAAATAATAATCTTGAGAAAAACCTTACCTGTTGGAAAATATTCCGAAAACAAATTGAAATCCTATCAAAGTCACCCCGGTTTACAGTACATTAAATTGCGCACAAAAAGTCTCAGAATCTTTGACAGTTGAGTAACGGACATGGCAGCGATTTTAACACTATTTTTTAACATTTTTGATGAAAGATACTTATTTTAAATTTTGAGTACGCCATCAAATCGGGCGTCCAATTTTACACAAAAGGTCCCTTCGACACCGAATTTCTATCTCTTCAAGGATTCGAGCTACAAATCATTGAAAATCGTGTCTTAGTAAAAATCCAGAAAAATAAAAGGAGTCGTACCGCCCCATTGTCACGAGATATCGTAAAATGTACCTTGGATTCGTGATCAGGGACCAAAATGGAGTTACTCCTTAGAGCAAAATTTCACCGAAATCGAAATCGGGACAACTTTTTCCGATTTCATGTGAGTTTACCTAACAAGTTAATAATTATTTTGCAACAGTAAACTTCGTTTAAAAAAATACAACTTCTCTGCAAATCTTCAGAAAAAAAAATATTTTTTTCCTAAAAATAATCATTTTACTGCACAAAATTTCCCATGGTCGCATAAATGTCCTATATGCATTGTGTCGATTTTTTCGTTAGAAACTGGATTAGCTTGCATTTTTATGGATCTTCTTGTCACATTTTCTAAATTAATCTACAAATTTAAAAAATCACGGAAGGTCTGATTTTTTTATATATATAATCCAATCGTGACAATGTTGACCAATCTGTACCGCTTGGGAATATCTATTCGGAATTTACCTTTTTTGCTAAAAATAAACGTCTTAGATTTTTACACAAATTTAATAATCCAACCATTCTACACCAACTCTTACAAATCACTTACAAATAACGATTTTTTCATCTTTTGATTTATTTTGGGTCATCGAGCTCAACTATGAGCCAAGCAAATGTGCTTTTAAGTAGTCTGGGAATTTTTAATCCAAGATGGCGGCCAATTAATCTAGTCATCCGATCATAATATTTACCTTTTTTAACAATATGTGGCAAGACCACACTGGCGAATTGGTCGCCATCTAGGCAAAAAAAAAACAAATTTCAAATTTCAAGCTAATTTTTCAAGCAAAAATGTCCAAAATATCAAAAAAGTTTTATCCCATTCCCCAGAATTCCATTTCGCAGAATGACCTATTCCCAAGAATTTCGTTCCCCAGAATAAACAATTCCCTAGAAATAATTAGGATCTTGAAAAAATATGTTTCCCATTTTAGCAGTTCTCTCAGATTTCGGTCATTCGATTTTGTTTTTGTATTTTTTAATCTGACTGAAATTTTTTTGGTGCCTTCGGTATGCCCAAAGAAGCCATTTTGCATCATTAGTTTGTCCATATAATTTTCCATAAAAATTTGGCAGCTGATCATACAAATATGATGTATGAAAATTCAAAAATCTGTATCTTTTGAAGGAATTTTTTGATCGATTTGGTGTCTTAGGCAAAGTTGTAGGTATGGATAAGAACTACACTGGAAAAAATGTACGGTAAATTTTTTTTGGTGATTTTGTTTTCGAAAAGATCGGAAAATTTCACAAATGTTTCATATTTTAACATTGAAAATCGGACCGTTAGTTGCTGAGATATCGACATTAGAAAATGGTGGGTTGTTTGGGTGAGACTTAGAAAACATCAATTTTCCTGTTTTTTAAACCTTTGCATGGCAATATCTCAGCAACTAAGGGTCGTATCAACAAAGTTCAAAAACGCAAAATATAGAGAATTTTCTCAGCTTTTCAAAAATATCAGAGGTGGGCAAACATTAGCATTAGCATTAGCATTTGGAGGACGCCCCACCACCGGAAGGCTCCACAACGCTTATCCCACTGTTTGGTGTGGTTGTATTAGACCCTCATCCGGAACAATAATCCAACACGGGAGATACCATGTCTTCATCTTTTGATGAGTGTGTAATACAGCCCAGGGCATAAGGGGGTCCAGGCCGGGTCCAAGCTATCCTCAGGGAAGGGGAGGATCGTTAGTAAACACCTATCTAAAGTGCGCAAGGACCCCTACGTCACCTTAGTGGTATAGATGTTTGTAGGGAGGTTTTGGACTCAATGTTAGTAGGAGAGGTAGAACCCTAGGATACACCTCGAAAGGCGTTGCGGGTTGGTTGTAACAGTATTCCTAATTCCAGTCTAGGCTCACCAAGTCGCCATGGCCTAGTAGTTAGCATTTTTTTTGCTTACCAATCCAAAGGACGGGGGTTCGAACCCCGCCACAAGCGACTTTGATTTTTCGTTCATATTCAGCATTTCAAGTATTTCTATGTCCTTAACTTTCTCGATAGGAGCAGATGGGAATCGAACCCAGAACCATTCGCTTACAAAGCGAACACCGTAACCATTCAGCCACAGCCGCTCCTAAATATCAGAGGTGGGCAAACATGCGCACTAATTAAAAAAAGAAAAACTGCGACTATTTTCAAAAAAGTTACCTAAAAATGGCTTTAACTTGAAAACGGTGCACTTTATCAAAATTTCACTAAAGTACTTTTTGATTGTAAATTTGATTTTACATCGAAAAATGAAATTGAAAAATTTTTGCGACCAATATTTCGATTTAAAAAAAAATCAGTATTGATTCAAAAATTCATAACTCGGTCAAAGATTTTTTGCACAACCTGGAAATTTCTGAAAAGTTGGCATTTGATGTTCTCTAAAAATAGTGTTATTTTGCAAATCAAGTTCACCTTGAAAAAATATATTTCCCATTTGCCATAATGCAAAATTTAATATCATTATGCCGTTTGGCATGATGATATTAAAGTTTCATCACTAATTCAATTCATATTCGAATCGCTTTAAAGAAGGGAAAATTCAACCTTAAAGAAAAAATCAACTTTTGTTTAAAACCAACGTCAAATAATAATTGAGATTGAGTTTCTGAGGAATAGACCATTATGGGGAATAGAACTTATGGAAATGGCATCCTGGGGAATGGTTTACTGGGAAATGGCTTTCGGGGAATGGAATTCCGGGAAATGGGGTAGAACCGGTGCCAAAATTCAAGATTTGCAAAAAGTCCGAAAAATTGTTAAAATACAATAAAAATACGCTATACAGTGTATTTTAAATAGTTTACAATCAATTTCACATTATTTTTTTTAATGAAAATTTCAAAGATAATTTAAATTTTCAGCAATAATGTTGTCCCCCTGATTTTCCGGGGGATTTGAACCGGACAAAACTTAAAGTAAAATTTGCAATGGCCTGATTTTTAAAACACAAAACAATGTTCATCTGTCACCTACAAAACTCCTTTTGATAATTTGTAATTCATTGCTGAGTCTCGTTTAACCATCTCTTTACATTTTTACTTATGAAGAGTGTTAAACGAATTTAATTCGATGAAGATTTTTTATCGGTTATCAAAAAGTTCGTCACCCTGCTAGGAGCTCCACACTGTTTGTTCAAGCCATTTCTCCCAAGCCACCGCTCTCACATCTCACAGTGGCTCGCGCTCTCGTTCTTTCTTTCGCCGCCGCGCACTCCCAAGCCGCACGCGATCGTTGAGGTTCCCTTCTCGTGCGCGCATTCAAGTCGGCCCAGCCAAAGCAGCAACGAAGAACCCCAAGCCCATTGTTCTCTCCGTTTTGTCACCTCTTTCTTCACGCGATCGACGGGTGAGAGCGCGGCTAACCGTCGACGACGTCGCCGCCTACTGTTGGTGGCTCACGTGAGAGAATTCACCCCCTTTGAAGACTGGGCCTTAGTTGCATAGAATAAAGCAGCATGCACTTAATCATAACCGCAGCAGCAGCAGCAGCATGCCATGACAATGATTTCTGTACTCTGAGCACGCAGCCAGATGGCGCGGCGGCGACCGGTTTATTTTTTGCCTCTTGGACCGAATCCCATCATCACGGACTATTCTCGAAGGGGTTTTCCATCTCGCTGGTACTGGAGGTAAAAATGATGATTAGATGAAACGCCGTAGCTGGGAAATGTGGCAGTTCTGCTCATCTCCGGTGCCAACTTTGATACGATATCGTGAGTGACTTTTCGAAAGGTTGTAAACTTTATTTTTCAAGATAAAAAAAAACCACGGGATTTTTTTTTTATAATTTGACGAATAATTTTCGAAACATCTTCGAAATTTACTCTCGATCATTTTCGAAAATTCCTCTGCATAAATTCAAATCACAATACACGAGTGTGAACTGATTGTGGTGAGTCTGATAATGACCGCGTTGGTTAAGGCAAATGGTTCTCGTCATTATCATTCTTGGTGCACCGGTTACGAGAATTATAAATAGTAGTAGAACGGTAGATCAGGGTGCCAATAACCTCTTTATGCAAGATACACTGTCCATTAAGAAAAATATTACTGCCTTATAACGTTTAGCGCATGGTATAATCAAGAAAAGTGTGCGGTTAATAAATGGTAACGTGGCGACCCTGTCTCAAAACGGCTTTCGGCCGAGATCACGTTATAAACCGGCGCTTTAAAAAAATCTCCAAATATCCACTTTGTACATTCCTCACTCTAAAAAAGCAGCTGCCTGCCTCGCGAACGTGCCAATCGGAAGAAATCAAACGCCACATTCTAAATGAGTGAAAAGTATATGAATCACACCCGGAGAGTGCTATTTTTGCCGTTAATTTGAAATCGCCGCTAATTATCGGCCGAAGATTGCACTCATCGAAAAAGCTCAAAGCAGCAGCAACAACAAAAAATGCCTCTTTGGTAATACCACTTTTCGCGCGCTCGCGCACACCAGCTCCTCGAAGCTCGTAGTAAGCGCTGGACACCAAATTGGCAATGGGGCGCGCAGTTCCGCCAGGAAGTAAAAAGGCATAAATCGAAGTGGCCAAAGTCGCGAGCGTATGCAAAAAAGTAAGTGAGTGTGTCCGCAGTGACTACTAGATGAAGGGGGGACCTTTCAACTTGGGTTGGGTCACAAAAATCCTCTCGGCAGCAATTCACAAATTGATGTGATGCGAGGCTCCTGTCAGATGTCAATTCATCACGCAGAGGATTGACTTTGAAAAAATAAAATAAAGATTTATCTCCAAAAATCTGTTTACAGATTAATATTTTTCACAGACTTCAGATATTTTTTCATAAATATTAATTAGAAATACAAAATATCTAAAAAGCTCGAGCCAAAAGCATATCAAAATATACGACTGAAAGATTTAAAACACCATGCGTTTTTGCTAAAAAATAAATAAAATCAATTTACTGATTCAAAAATAAAAATCCAAACATTTTTTAAACATCTGGAATGTGAAGGAAGAATAAAGACGAGAACCTTACAATATATTACATAGTATTATATCTGTTTGATAAATATTTTTGTAATTTAAGGCATAAGTATGAGCCTGCGAAACAGTAACACAAGCCATGATGTCAACATTTCATTGACTAATGTGTTGTTAAATGCATTACAGGCCATCCCGTTTCCGGCAACATTCAAATTTCATTTGAAATTTTGGGTCTCGTTATACTTTCAAAACGTAAATTATGTAGTTATTATAAAAATGTAATTATTTTTCAAGCAAATTATATCTTTTATCGTAATTTTTTAACGCAACAAATCATCTGTTTCATTACGTTTTTTATGAATATTCCCATAAACCACACCCGTCATTTTGACGGGCTAACGATGTTTGTTGATGGTTCTCGCACAAATATTAGTATTTTTTTTAAATACTTTTTAAGATTTTCCGATTTTGGTAGAATGAAATTCACGTCGTGTTGCCAAAATTAGGATGGTACCAAAACAGTTGTTCGCAATCCCTTGGTTAAAAATGTAAGTTTTGCCGAACAAAAATAAAACTTTTTGTAGTGAGACCATAAACCACGTGGACAATTTTTTGTAAAAAAAAACCGATAGATACGAGACATATTTTTTTGAAAATTTCGTAATTGAAAGACGCCGAAATTTAGAAGTTATTGCAGTTTTAGTGAAAACTGTTTTTTCCGTTTTCGTAATTTTTCCGTTTTTGGGGCGACATGTCGAGGAACCCAGTTTAGATTATTTTTTTTCCATTTCCACTTTTTTTTTCACAAAATTTACGACTCCTTTATAATGATATTTTCAAGGTTAAGGTCGATTAGGATATTTTTCTTGGCTTTTATCACTGATTTTTCAACAGTAAATTTTGATGGTGGATACTAAGCCATAGTGACCTTCAAGTGGTATATAACTCGGGGAAAGAGTTTTATTTCTGTTTCTAGTTTCTATTTCTTCTAAGTGAGTCCAACTTTTTTTTTTTTTTATAAATGGGAGCACATTACTTTGTTCAATAATAGAGTCAAAGTGATCACCACTTTTCCAGTTCATAAATTTAACAAAAATATCAATTATTATAATTACTACATGTTAGGTAACTCCAAAAGCTGTGAAGGTGAGCACTACAACTATGCAAATAAAAATCCACAGCCGCATAGTAATTTAAAATACTCACATTTTGTACGCACTTTCGCTCGAATGAACGTGAAAGCATAACTCTTCAAACCCAGCCATCCAATGCCAGTCAACCATCCTGGCCTACTACAACAAACACGTGCTCGAGCACGCTCACACACAGTCAAAGTCAAAGCTGCAGAGTGATACAAATGCCCAAACTCAACGCGAACTCTTCTTCGGCGCAATACCGCGATTAAACCTAATCAAGCATCACTCCAACCAAACACTCATCACATAAAATGAGTTCGACGAACTTGGTGCGGCGGCGGCGGTGGCCGCGGCATTGGCACTTATCGATCGGATCGACAGCCAGTGTTATCAAAAGTACTCTATTAGTAGCATCGATCGATCATCTTCAGCGGCGGCTAACCTAGGTGTGGCGGATAGGCCACCCAAAGTTCGGTTAAAACGAACTGAACTCAAAGAGTGCACTAACCTCGACGGTGCAAATAAAACGGATCTTCGCCTAATCAACAGAGTACATTTACATAGATTGCGCCAAAAAACTCATCATTCCATATCTCGCTTTCATCTATAACACTTATTTTATTCCATTACATTTTATTTTATTTTTTTGCATCATCCAACCGGCATAGCTGGACTAATGCGTTTGCTTAATTTGCGCTGGAAGCTTCGTCGAACCCAGCCAAGTCGGTGTGCTTGCCGAAATAAAATGTAGGTCTAGATCGATAGGAGCACCTCGCAAAAAAAAGGCTGCACCTCGTCTGTGAAACCGAACGGAAAAGGCGGTCAAACAATTGAAGAATTAAACGAGCAATTATCCTCCCCATTGAGGTTGGGCTTGAGGTTCTTCGTTGGCGGCGCTCAAAGCCACACAATCACGGTTTGCACGGTTTAATTCAACCCCCTCGACAACGAACGGGGCCCAGACCACGAATTAGGTTGGCGGGGGAAGTCCATTTTTCCGACCGTTTATCTCCACTTTTTGCGCGCGAGTCCTAATCCAGAAATATAACTCTCGTGATAAAGTGAGGTTTTTCTTGTTTGGCGAAATAGGCCAATTGTCTTACTGCCGGTAAAACCGCGATCAAACAAGGCTCAAACCCATTCGGATGGAAAATTAAATTAACTCTAGGTGCTTTCCCGGTTGGTTGGAGCTGTTAACATACGGCTAAGCAGTATTCATTACCGCCTTCGCAAATCGTTGGTTTGATTAACATTATTTTAGACATAGCTTCATTTTGCATACGCCAATTGCCGATACAAAGTACAGACTAAACTGTTCGTAAACGTTTACTCACTTCCCTTGCTATTCTGCCTATTTTGTGTTCTTAGAGCTTTTTCTCTCAGTAAATTTTGGGTAACTAGACAATTTTGTTTTGCTGTTTTATAGCAATGAAATGTATAATTAAATGTTACAACCAAAAATTTAAATGGTCTAGTTTAAATTTACGAATTGAATAATTCACACAATTTTACCTCTTTTTAGCGTGGAAAAACTTTTTTTAAATAAAGTTAATTTCATATTTCATGTGTAATTTTCAAAACATTGAAGCAAGAAGTAACACAACGTACTTACTGCTTGATTACAGTTATGCTGCTGCAAATTGTTATCCCAAGACAGTTTCCTCTCGTCAAATTGAGTTATGAATGTGACTAATCTCGTTTTTCTTCTGAATTGTTGATCAAAAACCAATCTTAAACTTCACACAATATTGAACAATTTGTAAAAAGACGTTGATTTTTGGGAGGCAGAAATTAAAAAAAAAATCGTGTTGCCAGAAAGGGACCATACCATCCATAAACCATGTGGACACTTTTATGGGAATCAAAAACAAATTATAAAAATTAAATGAGTCCTCTTACCTCGAGACCATCCATAAACCAAGTGGACACTTTGGGGGTGGGATGTTATGGCGATTGTCCACGATCCATACAAAAAAGTTTTTTTTTGTATGGACAATTGTCCACGAAGGGGGTGGGGGGTGTGGAGATTTCCAAAACAGTGTCCACGTGGTTTATGGATGGTCCCCTCTAAGAACCTCTAGAGAACAGTTTCGAGAACAATTCACCTTAAAAAGTATCAATGTTGGTTCAAGATGAGCAAGATTAGAAATTTGATGGATATGTACATGAATTCATCAATTTTCAATGGCTTTTCTGAAGAAAAAAATAATCCTATAAAATCGAAAAAAAAAGTTTTCCTAGACCCCTCAACGAAATATTTCGAAGGACCCAAAAAAGTTTCAGGCAAGAGCATTTTTTCATGATGCTAAATATCAGACTAGTCAATTTTGTTATCTTAACCCTCTACAACCCAACCACGCCTCCAGGCGGGCTTCGATCTAAAAATTCGCCGAAAATATTTTTTATGCCAAATTTTGATACACAGCAAAAAATCAGATGGTAAAATCGCATGCAAAAGCATGCACATCACCTTCGTCAACATAAACACTTAATATTACACACTGCATGTACATTTTTTGCAAACACAAAAAAAAATTACAACCGATGGGATTCAAACCCAGCACCAACGGTAAGGACTGGCGCCTTTGCCCGCTCGACCATCAGACCGATGAAAAATGGAGAGGATAAACTTATATATGAGCTTGACATTTCGGTCAAATAGGTTTTCCATACTGATGAGCAACATATTTCAGGGTGTAATATTACACAGAATTTTATAAAATAATGCAATATTTATTTTACACCCACGCCTTTTACACGCCGCTGGATTACTACTTTCTTTGCTGTGTATGTAAAAACCATTGGAAAGAACTTGTTTTATGTAACTTTTCCAATGTTTTTAAAAATGAGTTTTCGCTGGAGTCAACTATGGCTGTGTTTCTTACTAACCTCTATATCAGCGGTTCTCAACCTTTTCTAGGCTAGGTACCCCTTTTCTGTTACTTAAGCTGCTGGTACCCCCTCGTGTTCATACATGAAATTTTTCGTTTGCATGAGTTTTTTGACATTCCAATTTTGTAAATTAAATTAAACCAATTCCCCACGAAAACAGCATGGAAAATAACAAAAGTTCTCGGATCGGGCACAAAACATTTCTGGGAGTTCCCTGGCCGAAATAATTAGACTCGTATTTTGTTTGTTTGGCCATTAGGGTGACCTACAGCGTGTTAGGGTGGTCTGAAAAATAAAATAGCAATTTTTTTTTCTAAAAATCATAGTTCCTCGCCATTTCAACCGATTTCAATTGTCTTATACGCAAATAAAGGTGATAAGTTGGCCTTTCATAGAAAAATAGTAAAAAGTTTCAAAAATCTAGCCTAACATATGAAAAGATCGAATGAAACATTAAAATGCTGTTTTGCCTATGTCTGGACCAAAGAGCCAAAGTCTGGAAATATGTTTATCGGATTCCCCAGACATTTTTACATAACATTTAAAAAATGGGAGGAGTTCATTAACAGGATTCCAAGATATGTTTATTTGAAAATATTATCCGTGTTTTTCGACGCGCCGCGCGCAAAAACGGGAAAATGATTAAATCGGCAACAAATCAACTTTTTTCACTAAAACTGCGATAACTTTAAAATCTCAGCGATGACCTATACATGCCTGGGTACCAAAAGTGGCGAAAATTTGGTACCCAAACATCTTCAGGTCATCGCAGAAATTTTCAAGTTATCGCAGTTTTAGTGAAAAAAGTTTATTTTTTCCCGTTTTCGTCAAAAACAAAGATTTTATTTTCAAAAAATCATATCTCAGCATCCTGTTAATGAACTCCTTCCTTTTTTTAAGTATTTTATGTAAAATTGTCCGAGGAATCCGATAAAAATATTTCCAGACATAGGCTCTTTGGTCCAGACACCTTTTTATATGTTAGACTAGATTTTTCAGATTTAAAAATGCTATTTAATTTAATAGTACTTTTTTCAAAAAACTAAAAATCGAATGGTTGAGAAAATTCTTTACTGCTTTCTTTTTTGAAAATTTTTAATCCATTCTTTTGTTGCTGGGATACAGGTCATATATTAAAAGAGTGTATTTTGTGTGACTATTGGAAGGAAAAGCCTTGATCTTTAAATTTAGGACTATATTCACTGTAGTGTTGTTTTCGTACCATTGAAAATGAGATCCATAATTTCCAAGATACAACAATCACAAAAAAAAAACCTAATTTTAATTTGATGCAAAACTAATATTTGAGCAAAGAAAGGTCGAATTTACAATATTCAAAATACAGTCGACTCTCTGGTTGTCAATATCCAAGGGACCGTCGAGGAAGAGAATCATCAGTTTACAGAACGATGCAAAATGATGACTCGATTGAAAATATTTTTTTCCCGATTCTCAGCTATGGGTGAGAACGATGGCAACGTCACTTAACGAAAACAAACAAATGTCAAACACCCTTCAAAGCTTGGTTTCTCAAAGAAAAATGTCTATGTAAGCCATGAGAAAGTGAAATTATTGACAACCAGAAGAGATTTTTAGAGCAAAATGAATTCAAGGGACCGTCGAGGAAGAGATCCTTCAAGCAAGAGAAAATATCGAGGAATGAAGAGAATCGTAGTATGCAGTTTGAAGGGACTGAAAATTTCATCGGTAGAAGGAGCAATATTGAAATCGGGAAGATCGACAGCCAGAGAGTCGACTGTATGAAACATATTTTTTCCAATATTTTGTATGTTTTAAATTAATGGTAGCTGGCACAATTTACAAATTTGAAACGGATATTTGTAGAAAAAAAAATTGAAAACGGTGCAGTATATTTCAAATTCTTAAAATTTCTTAACAAGTGCAAATTATTTTTTATCATTCAATATGTTTTAAACTTTTTCTGATTGGTCAAAAACAATTCGCTCGTAATTCAATGCACTTTAAATATGGTATTATTTTTTTGCTCAGTTTGTTATTTCTTTTCTCTCAAATATTATGTTTAAATGTCCGCCATTACGGGGTTTGTCTCCCGGTACCCCCTTAGACCGCTCGTGGTACCCCTAGGGGTGCATGTACCCCAGGTTGAGAACCGCTGCTCTATATTATGTGAAAATAAGTATGAAGTAATTTTTGTAGTGTCCCAGACTATGCCTCCAAGAAAATGTGAAAAACAAGCTAAAAATTTAAAAAAAAATACTGTTAAAAAATGAAAAATAAACTAGATAGGCAAAAGGTAATGATAGGAGGTGGTAGAGTAAGCCAAATACTATCAGAAACAAACAAAAACTAAACAAGATAAATGCAAATCAAAACACTAAAAATTAAACAAGAAAAATATACAACAAGAGAAGTGAAGTTTTTCGTAGAACAAAAGTTTTTCAAAATCTCTCCTTAACACGGGAAAAATAAAAATCATCGAAAAAAAAATTTGAGCGTTAGAGGGTTAATTATCTCGAAAAAAATACACCGTGCGACGTACCGCAACACCAATGTTGAATACCAACCTTACCACCTCAAAAGTCATACCACCATGAAATAAAACAAAACTCATGCTGCCAACATGACCAAACTACTCAAACACTTCATTAAATGACATTCCCCCTTGCAGCATTTCAGTCTTGTTTTGCTCAGTCGTTCGTAAATCAAGTCAGCTGTAGGCATGCAAGAGTCGCCCGTCGTCTCTTCGTCCAGCACGCCCTGCATGCACTAGTTCAGTGTGTGTTTTTATCTATTTTTAGTTAAATAGTGCCATAAATACTCGCGATATCACACCGTGTGCACGATTGGAAGAGAGGAAGAAGTGCACGCACACACAAGGCACACTTTGATTGTGAACGACCTTCAATATTGACTTGGAGAGTTTGAGTTCGATTTGTTTGAAGGGTAAGTTGTGTTCTTACGTTTTCTTAATTTTAATTTGGCACAACGTGTTGTTATCAGTAGTCTCAAAAGCATCGCAATGCATGTGACCTTCGTCCATTCGGTATTAACAAATCGAGAGTCAGTCAACCAGAAAGAAAAAAAAGCTGAGTGCAGATGTCCTCGCCGAGCCACTCAAACCGTGACGAACCTGGGCAAAGGTCACCAAAACGTGATTTTTCGGGTTCGCTGAGGCGCAATAAGCTCTGGGTGGCGGCACTCCCTTAATTAGATTAACCCTTACGTGTTGTGTGATTTGTGGTTGTTTTGTGTCTACCTTTTAACTACTCTGTACTCTATTGATTATGTTGTTACATTCGTTTGATTTTCTTACTTTTCCCCTCCTCTCTTGCTTTCGGTTGCTTAACTTTCACACACACATACTCACAGATGTCTAGCCGAAAAGTGCTGGTGAGACATGTAAGTAGCTTACGGTGCGACGAACTCCCGGTAGATCGAGGCAATGATTTAGGGCGTGGGAACAGTGTTGAACTTAACTCCATTCTACCACTTGCAGGACTCACAGGCCCCGTATATTCCGGACTGGTTGGAGTGTCACCGCAAACCGGTCAAGATGATCCTCAGACTGTACTCGAGCTTTATCCTGTTTTGGGACTTTTGCATCATTCTGGTGTACTTTGCACTGCAGATGCTTAGGTCGTTGTACCAGTTTGTGAAGCCCCCGAAGCGAAAATCCGTCGCTGGGGAGATTGTGGCCGTGAGTATTGCTGGAGCTTTGAAAGCGATTCGTTTGATTTATTGAATAATTTCCAGATCTTCGGAACGAGTCGCGGCGTGGGCCGGGATCTGGCGATTCAGTTGGCCGAACTTGGCGCCAAAGTGGCCTGCATCGACATCAACTCCACGGACAATGACATCCTGGTGAAGGGGATCAACGACAGTGGCTACATTGCCCACGGGTTCGAGTGTGACGTGACGAACAAGAACGACGTCATCCGGACAACCAGCGCCATCGAAAAGAAGTTTGGCCACGTGACCATGCTGTTTCACTGCTGCGGTGTTCCCAGCCCGAGGTCAATCGTTACCGAACCGCCTCCAATTCAGACCACCCTTAATCTTAGTGTCATTTCACACTTTTGGGTAAGATTCCCTAAGCCTCATCTGACTCTTCCAAAACTCATCTCTCATTCTTAACCCTCAGCTCCTGGAAGCCATCCTCCCAAAAATGAAGCGAAACAATCACGGCCACATCGTATTCCTCACCTCGGTCGCCGGCCTCAGCGGTGTAAAGCACCAAACCCCACTTTCCGTCGCCCAATTCGCCGTGCAAGGCCTCTTCGAGTCGGTCCTCGACGAGCTGCGCATCGAAAAGTTCCAAAAGAGCATCCACACCTCCCTCGTGCACCTCTACCCGTTTGTGGTGACGGAAAAGTGCCGCAACGACATCCGGATGCGCATTCCGTCCGCGTTCGGAACGATTCCGGCCGAGGAGGCCGCCCGCCGAATCATCGACGGCGTCCGGCGGAACGAACTCGAGATTGGCATCCCCAAATATCTGCTCGTGCTGGGCCACCTGGTGCGACTGCTGCCCCGTCGGGCGACCCTGCTGCTCCGAGAGCTTTTCGACACCGGAGTCGACTTTTGATTTGGGGAAGGAGGAGGACACAGTCACAGAACTGACACGAAACGCAAACCTTGATGCCATATTTTTTCTTGTCTTGTTTTATTATAAGCAATAGGCGCCGTTCCTATTGATTGTTGAAGATTAGTTTTGTGTTCGAAAACAAAATACTTAGATCACATTACATTAAGTTTATCATCTGGAAATGATGCTTCGTTACCTTATATAATAAAGATTTTTTTGCAAACTAACCGAATGTTTTTAATTTCCAACTGAGATTCCCAAAACAGTGACCACGTGATTTTTGAATGGCCTCTTATTATGCATTCAACCTGTTTCGAAATTTCACCCAATCAGAAGGTAGGTCGAAATTAGGCACATTGAAGGTCGAATGCTAGGAGCCAGGGGCGCCGACTAGTCCGAAATGTTGGGGGGCACGGTTGTTTTTGGAATCGATAGGCAGGGTTGTTACGGACGGCGCGTATCGCGCGGATGGCGCGTTTCGCGCGGATAGCGCGGATCTGGCGCGGATTTGCTGGCTAATTTTGCTCAGGCGCGGATTTCGCGCGGATGGCAATTTTGATAAAAATTTTAAAGAGAGATAAAATTACTTTCAAGTTATTAAGAAAATATTATCAGGAATTACGATAATTTGTAAGAATTACATATTTTTATTAATTGAATTTTCTTCAGAAAATGTTTGTTTGTATTTTCTTAGTACGAACCGTCGAAAATTGAAGATGAAAATTATGTAGAAATTATTTTTTATATGTTTCTTGTCATTTCTTAACATCTCCGGCTCTGAATATTTAATTTCTTTTGAGTTTTGAGTAATGATTTTTAACCTTATTTATTTTTAATTGTATACTGGATTTAGTAAATTTTTAATGTTGTAAATCAAATATTACAAACTTTTCCCGAACCCTGGGCTTTGTCATAATGAGTGTCATAGGTTTGATGCTTGTTTGGCAAAGAGTTTGATTTGATTCGATGTGGAATTAAAATCGAAGTGTTCAGTATATTGCTGAAGCTTCCATTTTTACACATGGACACCACTTCATGCTGCGAGAACCCACTTTGGCGCAGTCTCAGGGCTTAATCGATGGCCGGTAAGCTGTCATCGAGACAAGGAGGTTCTCCGATAGTGGAAATATCACATTTGTACAATGAACCGCTACATATGTGATTTTTCCCTATCTTAATGTGGGTGTCAGGTTAGGATGCGGGTTTTTAAAAATTTAGTTTTTGTAGAATTTAGGATTTTAACTATAAATATCAACTTTTAATACTTTGCCTTTAGTTATTTAGGGACAAAATTAGTAACAGTGAATTTTGTAATTTTATCAAAATCGGTGATTTTCATTCAAGTAGCATAAAAACCATTCTGATTTGTCAAAATTTCCATAGAGTCTCGATCAATCAATAGTGAAATGATATCGGACTAAATTCGTTGATCTGTTGAACTAACGGTTGTCTGATTATGATTGTATCGACCATTGTTGCGAATCGAGGATCTACTGGAATTTTGACGATCAAATGGTCGTCTCTATTTCAATTCACGACTTGTAAAATATGAACTGTTATTCATTTTTTTTTTGTTTTTTAAAAGAAGCCAGACAGGTTTTACAAGAAACGTTTTTTTTGGCTATTAATTAAAATGTCGGGGATTTGAGATAAGAGTAGCTTTCGGATAGCATTCTTTAAATCTTGTATTCAATTCAAGTTAGGTAGTTATCCGTAAATGAAAATTTGGACTTATATGAATAATTGAACATTTTGGACTTATGAATAACACACAGCTGTGCATTTATTCTAGAGTCAGATCCATACAGCGTCAGTGTTTATTTGGTCGAAGTGTACTAATTCATTGGCAGATTTCATTCTAGTTGTAATGTACGACAAGACTACCAACGGACGTGACATGACGAGGGCCCAGTTTAGAGGTTTCGACATCAACGATGTGCGGCTGGATCACCCTCCCAAAAAAAAAAAAAAAAAATGTTGTAAATCAAATATTACAAACTTTTCCCGAAGATATAGACATTGGAATGTGCAACAAAAACGATTATTGGTGCTTGTTCTGGTGGGCGCCAAATATGAGCTTGATTGGACGTAAGAGAAGCTGGCATCAACTTTCGAATTTTAGATGGAATTTAATCGGTAGAAATATTTTTTTTCTAAATTTAAACATTCTTGGCAATAATAAAATGATCAGAACATTCCAAAGTCAAAGCTTCAGAAATTCAAAAATTCGAAACTTTTTTTATTTTAATAGTTTTTCAACAAAAAAAAAATCAAAATACACAATAATTTTTTTTCGAAATTTTTAAAATTGTAATTTAAAAAATTTGAAATTTCTAAATTAAAAATTTAAGAAATCTGAAATTCAAAATAACAAAAAACTTTGGGTAATCAAAAATTTAAAGATTGAATAAAAACAAAATTTAAAAAGTAAAAATTTGAAAACTAAAAAATATCAAATTGAAAACAATATAGAAAACTTAAAAAAATATTTCTCAAATCTCAAATAATTTTAGAATTCTTAAATTCTTAAATTCTTAAATTCTTAAATTCTTAAATTCTTAAATTCTTAAATTCTTAAATTCTTACATTCTTAAATTCTTAAATTCTTAAATTCTTAAATTCATAAATTCTTAAATTCTTAAATTCTTAAATTCTTAAATTCTTAAATTCTTAAATTCTTAAATTCTTAAATTCTTAAATTCTTAAATTCTTAAATTCTTAAATTCTTAAATTCTTAAATTCTTAAATTCTTAAATTCTTAAATTCTTAAATTCTTAAATTCTTAAATTATTAAATTCTTAAATTCTTAAATTCTTAAATTCTTAAATTCTTAAATTATTAAATTATTAAATTCTTAAATTCTTAAATTCTTAAATTCTTAAATTCTTAAATTCTTAAATTCTTAAATTCCTAAATTCTTAAATTCTTAAATTCTTAAATTCTTAAATTCTTAAATTCTTAAATTCTTAAATTCTTAAATTCTTAAATTCTTAAATTCTTAAATTCTTAAATTCTTAAATTATTAAATTCTTAAATTCTTAAATTCTTAAATTCTTAAATTCTTAAATTCTTAAATTATTAAATTCTTAAATTCTTAAATTCTTAAATTCTTAAATTCTTAAATTATTAAATTCTTAAATTCTTAAATTCTTAAATTCTTAAGAATCTTTTTTTTCAGGACCCTTTCCTTGACCGTCTCTTGAGGTATTTTTTTAAAACGGGTTTATTGCTTTCATTCCTTTAAACATAAAACGAGTTTTTTTATCAAATACTTTCTAATTTAATTTTTCTTAATTAAAAATAAAATTTCTAAAGTGTTAGTCGCGATATTTTTATATGGCGCGGATTTCGCGCGGTTTCGGGTTTTAGGTCGGCGCGGATTTGGCGCGGATTTTTTTTCGACTCTCCTGTAACAACCCTGGATAGGTAAGATTGGCGATTAGATGTTAAAGTTTATTGTATATCACGAATTTTAATAATTTTATTACGATGGGATTAGATTTTTTTCATCCGGAATCCTTTTTTTTACGAAAGAGATAATAAATCAAAACAAGATTGAGAATGTTTGGAAGGCGAATTCCTTCTCATTGGCATATTCTCACTTATTATCTAGAAGTAACAGTAAATAATAAAAATAAATAATTTAAACTTCAGAAATTTAAAAATACAAATACTCATTTAAAAAAACATCCATTTTTCAAATCTGCAATTTAGAAAAAATAACACAAAGTTCAATACTCAAATATTAAAAAAAAAATTACGGTATTAAAAATTCTAGGGTTAAAAAAACTCATGGCTTGAAAATAATAAGAAATCAAAAGCAGAAATTCAGAAATTTAAGCAATCAGAAATTTAGAAATAACAATAATATTATATATTATATATTATTATATTAATATTATTATATTATAATTCAATGTTTAAAAAAATCGAAAATTTAAAAATTATTACATGAATTAATTTTTTAAGAATTTAAGAATTTAAGAATTTAAGAATTTAAGAATTTAAGAATTTAAGAATATAAGAATTTAAGAATTTAAGAATTTAAGAATTTAAGAATTTAAGAATTTAAGAATTTAAGAATTTAAGAATTTAAGAATTTAAGAATTTAAGAATTTAAGAATTTAAGAATTTAAGAACTTAAGAATTTAAGAATTTAAGAATTTAAGAATTTAAGAATTTAAGAATTTAAGAATTTAAGAATTTAAGAATTTAAGAATTTAAGAATTTAAGAATTTAAGAATTTAAGAATTTAAGAATTTAAGAATTTAAGAATTTAAGAATTTAAGAATTTAAGAATTTAAGAATTTAAGAATTTAAGAATTTAAGAATTTAAGAATTTAAGAATTTAAGAATTTAAGAATTTAAGAATTTAAGAATTTAAGAATTTAAGAATTTAAGAATTTAAGAATTTAAGAATTTAAGAATTTAAGAATTTAAGAATTTAAGAATTTAAGAATTTAAGAATTTAAGAATTTAAGAATTTAAGAATTTAAGAATTTAAGAATTTAAGAATTTAAGAATTTAAGAATTTAAGAATTTAAGAATTTAAGAATTTAAGAATTTAAGAATTTAAGAATTTAAGAATTTAAGAATTTAAGAATTTAAGAATTTAAGAATTTAAGAATTTAAGAATTTAAGAATTTAAGAATTTAAGAATTTAAGAATTTAAGAATTTAAGAATTTAAGAATTTAAGAATTTAAGAATTTAAGAATTTAAGAATTTAAGAATTTAAGAATTTAAGAATTTAAGAATTTAAGAATTTAAGAATTTAAGAATTTAAGAATTTAAGAATTTAAGAATTTAAGAATTTAAGAATTTAAGAATTTAAGAATTTAAGAATTTAAGAATTTAAGAATTTAAGAATTTAAGAATTTAAGAATTTAAGAATTTAAGAATTTAAGAATTTAAGAATTTAAGAATTTAAGAATTTAAGAATTTAAGAATTTAAGAATTTAAGAATTTAAGAATTTAAGAATTTAAGAATTTAAGAATTTAAGAATTTAAGAATTTAAGAATTTAAGAATTTAAGAATTTAAGAATTTAAGAATTTAAGAATTTAAGAATTTAAGAATTTAAGAATTTAAGAATTTAAGAATTTAAGAAAAAACGTTGTAAAATGGATTCCCAATATTCAATAATGCTGATTTCCTGAAAATTTTCTTTTTTTTTTATTTTTTCTGATTTTTTGGCATATTTTTTGAGGGTGCAGTTAAAATTTCTATAACTTTTTATTTTTTAAATCGATCATAAATTGCAGAAGGGATTGTGTTTTTTTAGATTATAATGTGGAATTGTCTCAGATTATGTTTAAATTTGTCGGTTTCTCAGTAAAGCGGTGCGCTAGTTTTCAAAAATTTACTTTTTTTGAAACAATTGTATTTTTCAGCTAAAATTGGTATAGAACGGTTAACGGTTAACAAATGTATTTGAAATTTTTTCAAATCCTTTCTAAAATTACCCAAAAAATTATCGAATTTATCAGCATTTTTGTTAATGTAAAGCAGTCAACAAATGACCATTTTGAAAAGTGTTTCAGTTTATACTCGCTAAATCCTGATCTACAATGGCAAATCGCAGAATGTTGCGGTTGAAAACTTGATGATTGTTTTCGCAAGAGTTTGCTTAAGTTTGATTGTAGATGAGGTGCTATGGAAAAAGTACATTGGTTTTGTTTTTGGAACAACATGCACAGATAGAAATATTATTAGCAAATCCGTAAAATCTATGTTGACGACATCTCTCAAATCATATACCGATGCCACTGTGCTCTTGTACTAAGCTTACTGATTTTCCTAGAGAGCACAGTGGTATAGATAAAACGTTGTCGATTTAGAAAAAATGCATCTAAATCCAGAAAATTGTAAACAATTTTGTTCAAAAAATTTCAGCGATTTCGAAAACAACAAATGTTTTTGAACTATTTTGCGGATTCGCTTACAATTTTTTATATTTAAAATAAGAATATTTTTCCAAAATTTCTGGGGCACAATGTATGGGATGCCCCCCCAGCCAAATTTTAGGGGGGGCAAAAAGTGCCGTGCCCCCCCAAAGTCGGCGCCCCTGCTAGGAGCAATAGCTGCTTCCGCAGGCTTTGCTGATCTTCCAAGTACTTCTTCTCCATCTGCAATACCATATGAAATTGCTTGAGCGCTGCTTGATGACACTTCCAAAAATATTCCTTGACAAACTGCTTTTATTTCTTTCGCACTATTTGATTTTTCTAACGAGTTGAATACCACACTTAGAGTGAGCTAGCTCACATCACACTAATACAACTGCAAGACCGAAGCCGTCGCGATGAACTCTCAAACCATTGACCAAGCAGCGTAAAAAACAAAAATCGCGATAAAACTGTCCAAATTCCCAAAATTGCAGGAAATCTTCACATTCCACATGCAAATCTACACGTTGTAAAATCTTTTCACTACTTTTCACGCGATTTTTTATAAAAACAACCGATTAAACAATTCAAATTTCGTGGACCGCACATCGCCAGCCTCTGCTCTCGTTGGCAGGGCTGCCAACCTTAAATTTAAAGGGCGCTCCGCTTAGTAGGCCGAAAATAGAACTCCTGATTTTTCGGTCCGATTTTGAAGGGGGGCGACATAAGCTTTACAACGACCAACTCGACGCAAAATGTTCGGTCATATTTTTTTGCGATTGTTGTCCCCTAAAACGTATAAAAAAATGGATTTTTTTTTTTGTAGAGCAAATTACATAAAAATCTTTTTTTTAGTGTACCACTTTTTTTACAACTTCGCCGTAGACACCAAACCGATCAGAAAATTCCTCCGAAAGATGAAGATTTTCGCATATTTAAGTACCATTTTTGCATGGACAGCTGTATGGAGCCTTGTATGGGTGAACCCAAAAAGTTTAAAGCAATTCAAAAAAATATAAATAATATCCATTTTCGGTTTTGTAGAGAGTTACTCAGGAATATAAAAACAATCAAATTTATTTATGCATCTCTCGACTTTTTTGCATTTCAACTGTTTTTGAGACGTTTGGCTGGTCCAGTTAAGCAATACCGAACAAATACTGTATTCAGAAAAAAGTACACGGAAAAATATAGTCATTATTCAAATTAACTTCAGTGAACAAAATGTGCCAAATTGTGAGCTACAGGGTATGACAGACGTTTAGTACTCTACCAAATTATATATATATATATATATATATATTTTAAATAGTGATTTTTAGAAAGTTTTGAAAATTTATCCAATAAAGCTTCCAAAAATCATTTTTAGATGTAAAACAAAATTTAGTATCAAACAATAGCAAAACAAACAAAAATCTTAATCTTAAAAATTGTATGCACTTAGAAAACTCATTTTTCCCAATTTAGGACGCACTGGCATTTGATTTATGGTTGCGTTACGCGGTACATCGCGGTACATCCCCCCTTCAGGAAAAACTTAGCATGATGAGTTATTTCTTTGCTATCTTAGTTCACTGGATTTTCAAAGGCGTTACGTTTTTCAATGACAGTTTTCCTTGTCAGAAATTCAAAACATAACTTAATCAGTTGAAATTTCTTAATTGTTAGGTTGCTTTCGAACAGTAAACTTTTTTTTCCCCGGTAAATATTGCTACCAACTTGGCGAGGATACCAACTTTTAATGATTTAAACAGTTTTATTAGCTATGTATCAGTACGGGAGTCGTACGATGTGCAGCAAGCTGAACCGAGGTGAAGGAGAACCAATCCCACACATAAATGCAAACCTTTCTCGGCCAGGTTTTGCAGGAAAAAACCCAACTTCCGCTTTTGGGGAAGGTGTGTTACGAGTCCAACTAGTTCTGCTCAGGGCGAATGAAAATAATTTTTATTGCCCTGGCAAAATGCATAAAGGACGACTTGGGGAGCTTAATCTAGCTGATCTGGCCTGATTTGTGTCGCTTCTCCGACGTAATGTTGATGTTACGTGGCCGCTCGATGCTCGTGCAGCAGATAGCAGGAACGCGGATGAACCTCAAAGCTGCATACACCGTCTGCTGTTCGACGACTTGTCGTCAGATGACTACGTTCAGGAGATCACGCAGCTCTGCGCTTCTCTGTGGTGGCGCGCAAGGTAGCGCGACCTGAGTGGCTTCAGCAGGATGTTGATGGCACTGCGGGGTCCTAGTCACACAATAAAATGGCGTACACGTGTGTGTTGAGCTTGAGTGCGTGCGTGTGTGCGAATTGCGGAGAATGCCAAAGTGCGTCAGATGCGGTATTGGCGCCGTAGATGTAGACGTCAGATGGATTGCACCGTCCAGTGACGATCGCGATCGTAGCTCGCTAGCAAAAAATATTCCACTTCTTTCGCTTGGTTTTATTCGAAAAAAGTAAACAATTCCCTTTTTATTAATTACATTTATTGTGCCTTACAATTTAATTTGCCCATGTGAACAGATTTTAGGATTTTGAAAGCAGTCCGGCTTGAAATGGCGCGAGCAAATAAAACCATTTGTTGGTGGCGAATCGACTTCGGCAAATGCAGTCCAGAATGATAGTCTGAAAAACGATAATCTCTGTAGAAACCAAGAGAATAATTTTGAATAAAAATCATACAAACGTGGGTCAGATGGGAAAGAATGCAATGAAATCTTTGCGCCATTACTAAAACAGCCAGTGATGCAACACTTTCTCCCCATGATTCAGGACACTACTTTTAATCCAAAAATCTGACTTCTCCAACGCGGTCTTCCGCCCACGGCACAGCAGGTAACTTTTTCTCGTAGTCCGACTTCTCCGGACGGCCCGAAGACAAGGACATCAGGCGGACTTTTTCCTACGGCACAACACTTCTTCGCATTCCAACTTTCCAACGGCAGTTTGACAGGACATTTTCAAAAATTGACTACTAGATTTAATTCAAATATCCGTTCAAAAACATAACGCCTGAAAAAAAAACCTAACGCCTGCTACCCTTAGGAAAATCTATCAACAACAACCGTAACGCAGCCACAAAATTCAATGACTTTTGTTCGAACTGCGTCCTCTGGATTAACTACTCTGTGGTTTAAGGCTAGTACGCTGATCGGAAGGAAAGGGGTCAAGAAATGGCTTTACGAACAGCAGAACAAAGGAGAGGGAGTGATTTCTTGGGGCTTTTCTTCACCCTCTCTGGCTTGCTTTAGGGCAGCAGCGGCACCATTTGATTTTTTTCTTGACCGGTTTCTTCCGAAGTGCGTATACCGCTTTACAATGGTTTACTTTCCTAACTCTCATCCTACATTCCTAACATTACCAGATTAGTTCCAAAAATATGATTGGAAATTAATCTGTTATTCCATTTCATTTCACGAATTTGCTTTTTGAACACTAACATGCTAGATCCAGAGTAGAACTTAAAATTAAACGAAATCGCAAAAATACACAATTATAAAGCGTCTTTTCCGTTTTTTTAATGCTCATCAATCTTGAATGATAGAATCCCGATTTTTATCCCACTTGACCTTTCTACTTTATTATTTGTCCAGTTTGAAAAATCCTATGGATTGAGGGCATTCCATTATTTTGTGTCCGTTGTTATCAATTCCATTACAAATAATTTTAACTTTACATCCAAAAAATATTTTCGAAGGCTTTTTAAGCAAAATTTTCGATATTTTTCAAAAACCAAAAATTCTCAACCTGGCGAAAAAACTAAACGTTTATTACTTAATTTAATGCTTTCAAAACCATCCCTTCTATTCCAGCTCCCCCACCATGGCCCCCTCCAAGCGAATCCTCTGCGTCGGCCTCTGCAACCTGGACATCATCCAAGTGTGCGACGCCTTCCCCGAGGAAGACTCCGACCAACGATCGCTGCAAAGCCGCTGGCAGCGCGGTGGCAACGCCTCGAACAACTGTACCGTCCTGGCCCTGCTCGGTGCGGACGCTGAGCTGCTGGCGACCTTTGCCGACTCGGACCACTTCCGGTTCGCCGCGGAGCGTGACCTCGAGCGGCGGGGAATCGCCACCGTCAACTGTGTCCGCCATGAGGGCTGCGAGATTCCGCTGTCGACGGTTTGGCTGAGTGCCGCGACCGGAAGTCGTACGATCGTGCACTCGAATCCGAACCTGCCGGAACTTACGGTGGAGGATTTTAGAGGGTGTGATTTGAGCTTGTACAGCTGGGTGCATTTTGAGGTTTGTCGGATGAATTTTTTTGTTGGAGGCGAATTTGAATTTTTTTTTTCTCTTACAGGGCAGACGAACTGCGTCGGAAATTTCCAAAATGATCGCGTCTATCAAAGAGTGGAACGATCGTTCGGAGGAGGAAAAGAAAATCCTAATCTCTGTAGATCTGGAAAAGCCACGAGATTCCAACCTGTTGCTCGTGCCAAATGTGGACATCATCTTTCTTGGCAAAGACTTTGCACGCTTCCGAGGATTCAACTCGGCGCTGGAAGCGGTTCATGGTTTTAGAAAGGAATTTCCCGGAAGGTAAGCTGCTTGAAAATTTACAAAATTTAAAAAAAAATACATCATTTACAAAATTCTAAAAAAATGTAAATAAAAAAACTGCAAAATTTACAAAATAAAACCTACAAAAAAAAGGTAAACTGAATAAAAAGTTCCTCAAAATCTAAGCCAGGGTGGCCACCTCGGGAAAAAACCGGGAAAACCGGGAAAAAACCGGGATTTTTATTCACCGGGAGAAAACCGGCTAAAACTCGGGAATTCGACTGACAAACCGGGAAAATATTTTAAGCTTCGTTAAAATTTGACAAAAGCCTCTTTAATTTATTCAATATGTTCTTTTCTCAATTAGAATATTATTCCTGTTATTCTAAATGAAGAATTCGCGAAAACTATGTTTGAATTTGTGTAATAGACTCATGCTTCTTGGTTATGGATGTTTTTTTTTCTGTTGTATCCTATTATATTTTTACTTGGCGATTTTTTTTTAATAAAGCAAAATGTTTCCTCTACCAGCGATTCTCAACCTGGGGTACATGTACCCCTGGGGGTACCACGAGCGGTCTCAGGGGTTCCGCAATGGCGGACATTTGTCCCAAACAAAATATTTGAGAGAAAAAAAAAACAAATTGCTTTGAAGCAAAAAAAATAACAACCATGCTTAAGGTGCAATGGATTACGGGCGAATTGTTTTTGACCAATCAAAAAATGTTTAAAAATATTTGAATGATAAATCTATAATTTGCATTCGTTTAGAAATTTTATGAATTTGAAGTTTGGCGTGTTTTTGAGTTTTTTTTTCTACAAATATTTGATTAAAATTTGTATATTGTGTCAACTAGCATTTACTACCATGTTGGTAAAAATAGTCTTATGTTTCATGATTTGGATATTTTCAATTCGACCTTTCTTTTCTAAAATAATAGTTTTGCATAAAATAAAAATTAGGATTTTTTGTAAGTGGAAATTATGGATCTCATGGTACGAAAACAACATTACAGTAAATATCTCTCTAAATTTAAAGATCAAGATATTTCCTTCAAATTGTCACACAAAATACACTATTTTAAAATATTTTGCTTGGCCTGTATCTTAGCAACAAAAGAATGGATCAAAAATGTTCAAAAAAGAAAGCAGAAAAGAATTTTCTCAACCATTTAATAGAATAATTTTTCAATTGAAAATAGCTACAACTTCAAAAAAATACTATTTACAAAATTTAAATTTACATAAAAATAAAATTCAAAAAAATTATGGGGGATGTTTGTAGAAATGAAAAAGACAACGAAAATTTAATTTACAAAAAGAATTTCTCTAAATTTAAAGGCATTTTCAGTAGATAGTTTTAAAGAAAAACAGGGTACATCATTTTATTTTGAAGCTTTATTAAGAAAACTGATTTGAAGAAATGTACATGGACGTTGTGTGGCCTATCCAGTACATGTTTTTAAACAACTCTAGAAACAAGATTTACGACATTTTTAATACTTCAAAATTTAGGTTTCTTTCTTCGTGAATTGGAATGTAAAAAAATCTCATGCAAACGAAAAATTTCATGTATGAACGCTAGAGGGTACCAGCAGCTTAAGTAACACGAAAAAGGGTACCTAGCCTAGAAAAGGTTGAGAACCGTTGAATTATAATATATTTTAACTCAAAAATAATAATATCATGGAGTTTCTGTTTATAAATATTATTTTATTTGATAATATTTGAGATTCCCAGCCAGACAAATTATTAAGGACAACTTGCAATGATTTTTTTTGCAAAGTTTTTTTAAATGTCGTTTGAAATTTATGTCAAATTTTCAATTCTGCTACAAAAAAGTCACTTGAAATACAGACAATCACTTTTAGGTGGTTACTACATCAACACAAAAATTGAGATCATGTTGAAAATAAGGCCGATGCTAATATTTTTCAAAGTTTTTGTCCCTCGGCTCTGGCCGGGACCAAGTGGGGGAACAATCCATAGTCTCAACATTTGAATGCAAAAAGTGTTCCAATACATTTTACACTAGTTTATTTGTTTTGTCTTCAAAAAATGTAACAAAAATTAAAAAAAAAAACTAAAGAAGTAAAATTTAAAAAAAATACAAGATTATCAAATTAACCCAAACATGCTTAAAAATGATTCCAAACGCAAGGGAATGCATTTTATATTGATATCAGCTGGTTGCACTTAAATTTCAATTGAAATTTTGATGTTTTTTGAAAAATATTTTTTGCCCCCTGATTTTTCGGGGCAACTAACGAATTAACGAGTATTTACATAAATGTTGATAACAATTTATTTTTGCAATTCTTTTCTTTAAAATTCATAAATTGTAGTAATAATTAATCTCATTCTAAAAAAATGAAACGATTTTTTTATTTTGAGGTTATACAATCTACATGTATGATGATGAAAAATCCCAATCATTATGGAAATTAGATGTTTGGATTAGAAACAGATAAAAACGGCTTCAAGATTTGAAAGCTTTCTTAAGGAATTCAAACTTTGAACCAAATGTATGCGTTCAAAAAGTATGTTGGTACTAACGTTAGCCTAAAAAAACATTGTAGTTTGGTTTAAAAACATTTCGGAAAATTCCTTCTGGGCTCGGGAGAAAACCGGGAAATTGAAAATCGAAATCTGGTGGCCACCCTGATCTAAGCTTAACACAGCTCCGAAAGCGAGCGCTACGATTGCCGTTGCAGTTAGCGCACTTGACGCGTGACTTGTGTTACTGAGCTTTGCCGTTCTACGCATAATTGTCCCATGGTTATGTAAATCCTAGTCATTTTTTTTGTTGTTTTTCAGTTATACAATCATCTGCCCTTGGGGAAGCAGCGGAATCGCTGCACTAGATGCCAACGGCCAATACCTCAACTGCGGCGTCTATCCGCCGGAAACGGTGCGCGATACGCTCGGCGCAGGGGACACATTCTGCGCGGGATGCATCTTCCAGCTGAACCGTGGCAGCTCGCTGCAAGCCGCACTCGAGTTCGGATCAAAACTGGCCGGCGCCAAGATCGGTGACTTTGGGTTTGACCATTTGGGCGGGAAAATACCCGCCCTTTTGGAGGGTTGTTCGAAGTGAACTGTGTAAAATAAAAAGTGAGGTTATACAATGAAATGATTTTTTATTTGTTTTCACTTTTTTAAAGCAAATGAACAGGAACAATCCTCCTTGGTACGAGTTGCCTCACTTATTTCTGCCCGAAAGCGTAAAACGTAAACCTACGAAGAAAAAATCTTGGGCTTGGGAACAAAAACACGTCTTGTTGTTGTTGTTGTTGAGTCGCACGACAATAGCAATAATCACTAGTATTGGTAGAGGGATTTGTGTTGCTTTTTTGCTTGTTTGTGCTACATTTACTCCAGCAATGTGCGAAAGAAAATCGGTCAACACTTTTTTTTTGTATTTTATGCTTAAATACGCGCCATTCGCAGAAACACGCACACAAACACTCATTTAAACAAGTGATGCAAGAGATAAGCCCTTTTATTATCTTCACACACATCTTTGCTCTGACTCTGACCGCTCTCTCTCTCTTTGCCTGTTTTAAATCGATCCGATTGAGTACTTAAATAAATACGTTTTAAACCTATATTTACATTCGATAAGTTAAAAAACAAATGAAAAAAATCTAGATGCATTTGCCTGCATTGAACCCTGTTTTGAACAGTGACTTGTAAAATGTAATCCATCTTACAAACTAGCAACCATCTAATGTTTGTTTTGTTTTGTTTTTATGTCAATGTTGATTTTTGTGTTTTTGTTTTGTGTTTAGTACATCCACTAGAAACAATGCGTTTTTTTTTTGTATCAATATTTTTTGTCATTGTTTTCGCAAATATTCGTCTTATTGAAGCTTATTTCAGCCGCCGTGTAATTTTTCTTTGTTATGGACTTTTTTTCATTTCTTCTTTTCACCATGATTACTGCAAGCGATCGTTTTCAATTGATCTAAAAATAACGATATAGGTTTGTCATAAGATTTTGCAAGTGTTGTTTTCACTTGAAATAATTGATAAATTGGTAGCTGAAAATTTAAAAAAATGAAAATGTAAACTTCAAAAAAACCATATACAGAAATTATTTTCTTTCAATTCTTATTTTTTTTTAAATTAAAGAAATATAGACTTAACCTTTATTTCTTTAATATTTAATTTTTTGAATTATTGTATAATTCATGATTGATTTTTGTTTATACCCCGTTAATTATTTCTTGTTTAATTCTTCTTTATTTTTTCTTTAATTGTTCTTTAGTTTTTCTTAAATTCGTCTTTAATTCTTTTTCAATTCTTGTTTTTTTTTTATTCAAGCATCCTTAAGCTTTGGAATTTTCGTTTTTAATTTTTTTAAACTCATGTTTTGAATTTAGTTTAATTAAAAAAATTTTAAACCTTCGAATTTTGACAAATTAAAAAAAATTACATACTTTTTTTTACATTCAAAACTCAATTTAATCATTAAATTTTTAAATTAAATTTTCAGAGAAATAAAATTAACTATATTTAATTTTTGATTTATGAAAAATCACAATTTTAATCTTTCATTTTAAAAATTGGATTTTCAAATTTATTTTGATCAAAAAAAAATAATCATTATCTGATTTTGTTTCCATCCTACAATTGTTATAATTTTGATATTTCCAACATTTTACTTTTTGAATATTTTTTTAATAGCCACATTTTAAAGCAAATTATATTTTTTGCAAGTTTGATTTCTGATATTCAAAATATTTACTATATTTTAACATTCGTTAGCCGTCAAAATTTATAGTTAAGGTTTTTCATTTTTTAAACTTATTTAAAAAATTAAGGCCGTTGCAAATATTTTTTGAAGTCTATGTCATATTTCCAACAATTGAAATGAATAACATTATAATTATTTTTTAATATTTAAATTTTTATATAAATGATATTGTTTTTTTTCTCATTTTTGATTACTCAAATTCCTATGCTGCGAAAATTTTCAGTTAAAGTTTTTCATTTTGAAAATTTATTTCAATTTTTTTTTAATCTTCTGGTCCTACAAATTTTTTGAGTCTTACTATTTTCCTTTTTGCTGGAAACGTTAGCATTTAAAATTAATGTGTAATAAATTATATTTTTCAATAATTCAATTTATAATTACTATGTTTTTAAATTATATTTTTGAATAATTCATTTTTTATATAAATTAAATTTAGTTTCGATTACTCAAATAAAAAAAAAATATAATGTATCCCTAAGCTATGATTTTTTTTAATTTTCGGAATTTAATAAATATTAAATAATTTAAAAAAATCGTATGTTTAAACTTAAAAATTTAAAGTTTTATGTCCCATAATTTTCAAATTTTTAAATTTCCAACATTTAAACTATTAAGTTTTATTTTTGCATTTTTTTTTTAAATAAAATTTAGATGTTTTTTTTATCATTTTTGATTTCTCAAATCAAATAATTTTTACTTTATTAAACATTTAATTCTTGGAACACATTTTTTGGAATTATTTCAATTAATATTTTATATCTTCGAATTTTGAAACTGTTTGCAGCTACAATTTCAAATTATTTAATTCTTCTATTTTAAAATTTCCAACAATTAAAATCATTACATTTCTAATTAATTTCTCCTTCATTTATTTTTTTTTTAATTTAGATATTTTGTGTTTAGATGTTGCAGAATTAAAAAATAATTAAGTTTATGTTAAATTTTAGGCTATCAAAATATTTAGATCTCTGCTCTAAGTAATTAGATCTGTGATCTAAATATTCCGACCGTAATATTTGGACTTCTATTACAATGTGTTGATCGAAAAAAAAGATCACTCGCAATAATCAAGGTTCTTATATGACTGCTTACCTACTCGAATGTGTTTTATTGTGTATAGTTTGCCCACACAGTGTAAAAACGATTGTTGGCGTCCAACTTACACACGAACACGCTCCTTTAGGTCTTTATATGAAAAGTTTTTTTTATCTCCTACTAAATAGCTAGTTTGGTTAAATCAAGAAAATAAAAGCACACGACTTTATTTCGTTCCCAACTTATCGTTTTGAGAAGGTTAAAAGAAAGAACGAGGGTTGTTGTTGCGCTACCGTTCATAAGATTACAAGGTCCTTCCTCTCGTGCGTTTGCAAAAAAAAAATCTTTAAATCGTGCGTATTTTCTTCTCACTTTTCTCTCTCTCTCTCTCTCTCTCTCTCTCTGACCAGTACATGTTACCAGGGTTTGTGTTAGTCTTTGTGTTTTCATCTCTTGTTACAAACAATTTTAGCGCCAATTTGTGCCTCGGACCGAGGACCGGCATTTGTGCTTAGCTGTTGCTCAGCAGATAGACGTACATGACATTCGAGTAGTTGATCAGCATCAGTATCAGCTGGTAGTGGACGTACGTCGAGGTGACAAAGAACAGATGGATGAGTAAAAAGCGCAACAGGTCCTGCTGCACGACTGTCGGGAGCGTAGCCGACGAGCCGCACGGGAACGTCCCGGTGCGGTAAAACTCCTCGAGCAGGCGTTCCTTCTCGAAGAACCGGTCGTACAGCCACCGCGTGAGAGATTCACTGTCCCGGGGAACCTACAAGAACAGTTATTGAATTTCTTCCAAATTTAAACGAAATTAACTAGATACTAACCTCTGAGCTGCGGTACAACCGGTAGAACAGATACGTCTGGCACGGGTTCCGGAACCCGTGCACGATGTTTGGTAGATCTAGGGGTTTCCCGTTTGGGTACCCGATGGTGACGTCCAGAATGTACTCAAGACAGTCGCTCAGCTTGCCGTTTAGTTTGGTAAATGGTGAATCCTTAAAATTATCTAGAGAAAAAAGCGTTTTATTACATAAAATGTTACATCACCCTAATCGACTTACCACAGTCATCGGTACTTATTGCTTCGCTATTGATTAGGGTGCTACTAACGTCATCATGCTGCTGACTCTCTTCCTGCAGCTGCTGCTGCGAGGTCGCCGTCCTCGCAAACTCGTCCTCCACGACGGCGGACGGCATCATCCGGGCCCCGTCCGAGCAGGGAGAATCCGGCGAGCCGAGCACGTCGACGATGGCCTTCATGGCGCCAACACGTGGCACGGTGACGTTGTTTAATACTGGTAGATTGTTTTTCTCGGCAAATCTTCAGAGAGGTGACACAACATCATGAGACAACTGCTGACAGAGGACGGTAAAGCAGACATTCTTACCTTTGGCTTACTTCCTTTCGTTTGCGCAGAAATCCTCCCTCGGGGAACAGCACCATCCACTTGCGCTCGCGTGGAATGTATGACTGGGTGAGGTGCTTCTTCAGATCGAGCAGCGACCGCTCGCGGTTTGATTTGCCCTAAAAAGCAAGTCGTTAATTTCTTTTCAAAGATTCTTTTCAATAGCAATTCTCACCGAAGCGATGAAAAAGTCCTGATGGATCAAACTGACCGCCCCAAAGTTGGTGTACTTGAACAGCCGATCCATGATCCACATAATGTTCGGCAAGACGCCCTTCTTGACGTTGAACGTGGCCATCAGCAGCGGAACGTCCGACGTGCTCTGGTGGTTCGCAATGACCAGCGTGCGCTCGTCCAGGGCCGGCGTGATGTCGTCGCCCATTTCAACCACTACAAATATGTAAAGAATTTAGTCCAATATGATCTTTAAAGTTTTTCCCTTATCCGTGGTGTCTACTCCAATTCCTTTTTTGTTAAATCTTCGAAATCGAAAATTCTAAAATTATAATGATTCTAAAATTTCAAAATGTTAAGATCCTAAAATTCCAATGCTTCTAAGCTAAATAAATTTTAAAATAAAAAAAAAATCAAAAATAAACAAACATTGGGAACTTTCAAATGTCCATACTTCTAAAATTCTGTATTACACAATTTTACATACATACAAAATTTCATGCTTCTAAATTCTGAAAATTTCTAAAATTTCTAAAAATTCTAAAATCTCTAAAATTTCTAAAATTTTCTAAAATATCTAATATTTCTAAAATTCATAAAATTGGTAATTTTTTTTTAAATTTCTTAAATTCAAAAAAAAATATAAAATTTCTTAAATTCTTTAAATTCTTAAAATAATTTTATGAAATTCTAAAAATTCCTAAATTTCCTAGAATTCCTAAAACTATTAAAACTCCTAAAATTTCTTGAATTTTTAAAAATATCTAAAAAATTAAGTTCCTAATTTTTGTAAAAAATCTTGAAATTCCATGCATATCTAGAATTTCTAACATTCTAAAATTCTTAAAATTCCTAAAATTCTTAAAATTCCTAATATTCCCATAACATTTCTTAAAATTAATGAAATTTCTTAAAAATTTCATAAAATTCCTTAAATTTCACAAATTCCTAAAATTTCTTAAATTCTTAAAATTTTAAAATTTCCTTAAAATTTCATAAATTTCTAAAATTTCTACCAAAAAAAATCTTGATATGCCAAAAAATTTTTAAAATTCTTGAAATTCCATGCATTAAAATTCCTAAAATTCTTAAAATTTCTAAAATTTATAACATTTTTTTAAATTCCTAAAATTTAGTAAAATTCCTAAAATTTTCATAAAATTTCTAAAATTTAAAAAAAATTAAAAAATTTTAAATACCAAAAAATTTCTAAAATTCAAAAAAATATTAAATTCTTAAAATTTTAAAAATTTCCAATAAAAATTGTAAAAAAATATCATTTATAAATATCTCAATTTCTAGTTTCCTAAAATTATAAAAATTTCTAAAATTCTTAAAATTTCTATAATTTATAAAATTTCCTAATATTCCTCAAATTTCGAAAATTCTTAAAATTAAATGAATTTCTCAAATTCCTTACACATCTAAAATTGTCAAAATTCCAATTCCTTTTTTGTTAAATCTTCGAAATCGAAAATTCTAAAATTATAATGATTCTAAAATTTCAAAATGTTAAGATCCTAAAATTCCAATGCTTCTAAGCTAAATAAATTTTAAAATAAAAAAAAAATCAAAAATAAACAAACATTGGGAACTTTCAAATGTCCATACTTCTAAAATTCTGTAGCTCAACAATTCTAAAATTCTAAAGAAACTTCGAAAATCGACAAAGATTACGGACTTTCAAATTTACATACTTCTAAAATTCAGAATAAACCTCGAAAATAAACGAAAATTGCGGACTTACAAAATTTCATGCATCTAAATTCTAAAAAATTCTAAAATTTCTAAAAATTTTAAAATTTCTAAAATTTCTAAAATTTTTAAAATTACTAAAATTTTCTAGAATTTCTAATATTTTTAAAATTTCTAAAATTTCAAAAATTTCTAAAATTTCTAAAATTTCTAAAATTTCTAAAATTTCTAAAAATTCTAAAAATTTAAAATTTCTAAAATTTCTAAAATTTCTAAAATTTCTAAAATTTTTAAAATTTCTAAAATTTCTAAAATTTCTAAAATTTCTAAAATTTCTAAAATTTCTAAAATTTCTAAAATTTCTAAAATTTCTAAAATTTCTAAAATTTCTAAAATTTCTAAAATTTCTAAAATTTCTAAAATTTCTAAAATTTCTAAAATTTCTAAAATTTCTAAAATTCAAAAAAAAAATTATAAAATTTCTTAAATTCTTAAAATAATTTTATGAAATTCTAAAAACTCCTAAATTTCCTCGAATTCCTGAAGCTATTAAAACTCCTGAAATTTCTTGCATTTTTAATAATATCTAAAAAAATAAATTCCTTATTTTTGTAAAAAAAATCTTGAAATTCCATGCATATTTAGAATTCCTAACATTCAAAAATTCTTAAAATTCCTAACATTTCCATAACATTTCTTAAAATTAATGAAATTTCTTAAAAATTTAATAAAATTCCTAAAATTTCACGAATTCCTAAAATTTCTTAAATTCTTAAAATTTCTAAAATTTCTAAAATTCCTAAAATTTCTAAAATTCCTAAAATTTCTAAAATTTCTAACAAAACAAAAATCTTGATATGCCTAAAATTGTTAAAATTCTTGAAATTCCATGCATTAAAATTTCTAAAATTCTTAAAATTTCTAAAATTTATAACATTTTATAAAATTCCTGAAATTTAGTAAAATTCCTGAAATTTTCATAAAATTTCTATAATTTAAAAAAAAATAAAAAAATTTAAATTCCAAAAACTTCTAAAATTCAAAAAAAATTCTAAAAATTCTTAAAATTTTAAAAATTCCCAAAATTTTTCAAATTCCCAAAAAAAAATTGTAAAAAAATATAATTTATAACTATCTCATATAGTTCCCTAACATTCTAAAAATTTCTAAAATTCTTAAAATTTCTATAATTTATAAAATTTCCTAATATTCCTCAAATTTCAAAAATTCTTAAAATTAAATGAATTTCTAAAATTCCTTACACATCTAAAATTGTCAAAATTCCATAACTTCTAAAGATTAAAAAAAACTAAAATTTCTAAAAATCGTCAAATTCCTTAAATTTTTTAAAATCCTTAAGTTTATAAAATTTCTTAAATTCTGAAAAAAATCTAAAATACTTAAAATTCCTAACTTTCCCAAATTCTAAAAAATTCATAAAATTCTTAAAAAAATCCCAAAATTCCTATAATTTATTAAATTTCTAAAATTCATAGAATTCCAAAACATCATAAAATTCTAAAAATTTCTGATTTCTAAAAAACCCTAATTTTTTGCAATTCTTAAATTCTTAAAAATCAAAAAAAAAATCTTAAAATTAAAAAAAAAATACTAAATTTCTAAAAATGTTAAACATTATAAAATTCTTAACATGTTTAACCCATTATTTAAAAAAAATCTAAAATGCCTGAAATTATAAAATAAAATACATTGAATTTTTTTTAAATGGATTTCATTGAATTAATAAACATCAAAAAAAAATCTGGGATTTGTTTAAGGTCATTTGAATTCCCGTCCTATTCAAATTTCTACACAGAGAAAAAAGAGTTCCCAAAATCGTAAACAAGCGAATTTCCAAAAACGTACCATGGGATTTGAACACTTTGTTCGTGATTCCCATTTTCATGAACGCTTGTTTGCGATTTTGGGAACTCTTTTTTCTCCGTGTAGAGTTTTTTTTATAAGGACTTATAAACATATGACTGTTACTGTTATAGGTACTTAAAAAAATACTTTAGATTTCCAGGACAATGAAATTCAGTTCCAAATTTCCCCTGACCTTTCCGGAAGCCGACACCACGGACAAAACGACCCTTATCCCACCGCCCTTACTGTCGTATCCCGCCGTGTAGGACCACATGGTCACGTTCGCCAGCAGCCAGTGGAACAGAACGCCCTCGATTTTGTAGTAGTAACTCTCGTGGATCTTCTTCAAGGGCAGCAGCAAGAACATCCATATCAGATAGGTCGGCACGCAGTAGATGTTGTTCACAATCACAAACACCGTCCGGAACAGGGCCCGCGGGTATTTTATCACCTCGCTACTGAAAATGGCAATGACGACGTCTTTGCATTAGTGTTCGAGTTGATCACAAGAAGGGTGATTGAATACTCACATCAGTCCACTGCAGGAGGGCATGGCTAAGCTCTGAGCACTGATAACCGAAATTCTTGTTCGAATCTTCCGACACGCGGCCAAAGTACAACTGAGAATTCCCCAAAAGGACTGAGGACTGACCTTCTCTTCCACTCAAACTTATCAACCTCACCACGTTCGGTTTTCTTATCACACGAGCGCGCGTATACGATTCTTAACTTTTTGTGCGAAACCGGAACTTCATTCACTTGGCCAGCTGTGACTGCCGGGGCTGACCCGCCGGTGATTCCGAGGTGAGGCGTCCAGACGGAGCGCCAGCAGCATCGCACCAGCAGCCGTGTTTCCGTGGTGGTCGGTCGGTCAATCGCTAGTGTCCCTCTCTCTATCGTGGGAAAGGTTATCGCCTGAATGATAGCCGGCAGCCAGTAGCGTTTGTGCAAAATGAAAATAGAAAGAAAGAAAACAAAGTGAATACGACGTTGTTGGTATAATGAAAGTTTCGTGATTATCGATTATTCGGCGTAGTGGGAACGGGGTGGTAGCAAGAGGCGCAAAAGGGATAACAATCTCGCACACCGATTCATCCAGCGGTGTTTGTTTAGGGAAGAAAAAGTATTTCTGAAAATTATGAATTATCAACCTGAAAATTGAAAAAAAAAATCAATTGAAGAATACAAAAATACTAAGGCCTTTGCAACTTATTTTTTGTTGTGATGTATTTGATTTTTTGATATTTTGTTTTTTTGATATTTTGATATTTTGATGTTTTGGTATCTTAGTATACCGTAAACTGGGGTGACTTTGATAGCCCGGGGTTACTTTGATAGGTTTTCAAATGCCCGTCAAATTAATATTTAAACATTTTTGAGAATGTTGAGTATGTAAGCATTAAGGGAAAGCTTATTATCGAACATATATGCAAAAATGTGACTAAAAAAATAAAAAAAAGTGTACAAATTTAAATTTCGAGCCATGGTTTAAACATTTGAAAAAAAACATTGTTTAAAAATGCATTATACACCTGTCTAGTTGTTTTGCAATCATTAGTCTCCAAAATATTAAAGTATTGAGAAAACTTTTTTTTGCGAAAAAAAAAGTTTTTGCAAACCTATGCATTGGAATTTCTTAGGGGAAATATACCCATTTTAAGCCTAATAAGGTCGTGTTTGAATGATGCTGGATAATCTGGAGTGTTCCATGAAATTTACTAAAACCAAGTACACCAACGAGTAGAGCAACTTTTTGTGAACATTTCTGTTTATTTTCACTTTTAATAAAACTTATGCTATTCCTTTTACAAACATTTAAAAATAATATTCCCCAAATGCATTCTAATCAGTCGAGTGCATTGGGCCACGCCCATTTTCCTATTTTCAGCTTAGTTCTTTTTTACTTCCAGCGCCTTTTGGGTCTGCTTAGTGCTGCCAAAATTTATGAAATTTTAAGCGAACACTCACGAAAAGTAGCATTTAAAGCATTTAAATTTCCTGGCATCACTGGCTTACTCCAGATCTTTATTTGCCTTCGCTTCTCGCTCGGTTTTCTTCAGCCTTCGATTAGAATGGGTCGTCAAAATTCAAACGTCAAAAGACTTGGCACGTTTGTGTTTTTGATGGCGCTTGCTAATTATTTACATGTTTCGGGATTATTTTTCAAGTGAGTGACCAACTAATGTGCAAAAGAACATGTTGCCGGTAGTTGGAAGCAATTTTATATCATAAGCGCAGGGACAAAAGTTAACCTCTGATCATTTTGCTTGTTTAAACATTCAATTTATGTCGACGCAAAGCCGAGATATTTGCATTTTAGTGAACAAAAAGTGGAGAATTTTCAAAGTTCTTAGTATATAAGCGTTTTTAGCATAACACATGGGCTACTATTACAAACGATTACAAACGAGAAGGCATATGGGTAATTCTCTACCAACTCACACGAAATCGGGAAAAGTTGCCCCGACCCCTCTTCGATTTGCGTGAAACTTTGTCCTAAGGGGTAACTTTTGTCCCTGAGCACGAATCCGAGGTCCGTTTTTTGATATCTCGTGACGGAGGGGCGGTACGACCCCTTCCATTTTTGAACATGCGAAAAAAGAGGTGTTTTTCAATAATTTGCAGCCTGAAACGGTGATGAGATAGAAATTTGGTGTTAAAGGGACTTTTATGTAAAATTAGACGCCCAATTTGATGGCGTACTCAGAATTCCGAAAAAAAAACGTATTTTTCATCGAAAAAAACACTAAAAAAGTTTTAAAAATTCTCCCATTTTCCGTTACTCGACTTTAAAAATTTTTGGAACGTGTCATTTTTTTTTGTCATTTTTTCATTTAGAACAAAAAAATTTTATTTTAAAATTTTGTGTTTTTTTCTAACCTAGCAGGGTTATTTTTTAGAGTGTAACAATGTTCTACAAAGTTGTAGAGCAGACAATTACAAAAATTTTGATATGTAGACATAAGGGGTTTGCTTATAAACATCACGAGTTATAGCGATTTTACGAAAAAAAGTTTTGAAAAAAATACTTTTTGCGTTTATCTTTGTTCCGTCGTCCGTGTCTGTCACGGGTGACCATGAACGGCCATGATCGATGACGACCAACTTTTTCAAAACTTTTTCAACACCAAATTTCTATCTCATCACCGTTTCAGGCTGCAAATTATTGAAAAACACCTCTTTTTTCGTATGTTCAAAAATGGAAGGGGTCGTATCGCCCCTCCGTCACGAGATATCAAAAAACGGACCTCGGATACGTGATCAGGGACAAAAGTTACCCCTTAGGACAAAGTTTCACGTAAATCGAAGAGGGGTCGGGGCAACTGCTGTGTGAGTTTGCGGAGAATTACCCATATATTTTGGATATTTTTATTTTGCACGCTCAAAAACGATATTTGTTAATAACATTTCATAAAAAAAGAGATTTTCTCACAATGTGACGTAAACGAGCATTTCTGAAAAAAATTGTTGTAAGAAAACATTGTTCCTGACATCCTAATCTATCATTCTAGGGGTGAGCACCAAAGATTTGACAACTTTTCATTTTTTTTGGACGGCCTAGCATACAGTCTAGACTCGATAATGTTAAAGGCCTCGAAAAAAAATCACTTGGAATAAATTGAAACAAGGAAAAAATATTTTTTTTCTTTTTTTTTATTGTTGAGTTTAAATATGTCTCCTAACAACTCAAAATTGATGACAGGGCACATGGGGCATTTATGCGAATATGGGCAGTAAACTACTCTAAAGTGATTATGACGTTTTAAATCAAAGATGGCGGCCAAAATGGCAGTGATGAAATATTGAAACAATGCATTTTGTACACGCACTGCCCTTGTACCTCCATCTCACATTTGAATTGATATTTTCAAACAAAAAATGAATATAGTAACTAAAAAACCTGAAAAACTTTTTTTGCGCGAGTCGATTTGCGAAAACGTAGAGATAACTCTATTAAAATCAATTACTTAAGCTAAAAAAAGAATTCTTTAATCTTTAAAAAGTAAAAACTAAAAGTATCTAACTCATGACTACTCCACCCTAATCCTTCATTCTGATAACACTTTGCTCGCCCACAAATTATCGCCCGCGCTAGATATCGCACCAACCAAGTCACGATCGGCTTGAGCCCGTTCATGCCTACCATCAATTAAAGTCTCAGCGTTCTCAGCTGACCTTGTCCCCTAACCACCACCACCACCACCCACCGTGCGTTTCGTCCTTGCGCGGCGGCCACTCCACCTGTCATTCTCCACGGGGTCACGCGCACGCGACACGGTTCTTCCAAAACACGGTCACGGCGTTCAATCGTTCGGAACGTTCTTTTTCCGAAAAAAAAGCAAAACAAGAGAACTGGTTTGAAAAAGTGTCCCCGGCGAAACCGGTCCAAAGTGGGTTGTGGCGGGTTGGGCACCGAACTGTACCGGTGCATTAAGGTGTTAACTTTTGAGGGGAGGGTGGGAAGTATCAGCAAGAAGATTGATAAAGAATCACCTGTAGAAGCACGTGTCGCTTTCGACATCGTCAGTTGATTGATGGCCACAGTTCCGACTGAGATAAGGCAAGAAATCTTACGTGTATCGATGAGACAATATGTTTGAGCGGGGGAGTACACATTTAAAGCCACTCTAACCGGAGCGTAGATGACTCAAACACGTAAAGTTGGGAAGTTAAGTCGGTGGCGTGTTGTTTTCCCCGACAAATCAACCGTTTTGCTGTGGAATTCTGAAACGTAATACCTCTTCTGATTATTTTGTAAAACTTCCAAAGTGTCCTTTACGCCAGGGCATCGGCAAATGTAAACCAATCCAACTAATTGTGCAACAACTGGTGATGATGTTGATTAGGGAAGTGTAATCCAAACACGGATGACCTAATCCGTCTGAAAGTAGCAGCAGCCGGGTTCACGTTTTCCATACGCGCTGCAAATGTTTGTGCTTTTTTTCTGTTTCTGTCGCGAACGCCGACGCCACCGGCGACGATGACTAATAGATTGGCCATTGATAAGAAGAGGTGGTACGACGAGGTAGAAAAAAAAGATGATTGGCAATGTGGCGATATTTGCTGCGGAAGTGAACATATGGTTCGTGGTTTAAATGATTTTATCTATTGCTATTCTTAATTGCTTTGTAGACAATATTTTAAAGACATGCACTTTTTAACAAAACAGAACAAACAAGTCAAAAATTGTAGAAAAATATTGAACCCTGAAATCCACATATTTGGAATACTTATTTGTTGAAGACGTAAACATTCTTGGAATTCGAAATATTTAATAAGTAGTCAAAAGTCAAAAAAAAATCATGGTAACATTACATCTGGGAAAGGGTGCATCTCTTATGTGAAAAAATATTATAATTTCTGGAGCAACATTTGAAAAGGGCGCATAAGCATTTTGACAACTGGAACTATTTTGCAAATTCCGAGACAACGGGTAACTATTTAATAAAACCCGCAGTGTTAAAAAGAAGCTGTGGAGGTCAGCTATTGTTTCACAATTCAAGTTTTGTGAAAAAGTTACTTATTGTCTTGGAATTTGCACCAAAAATTTCCAAATTTCCAAACTTTCCAAATTTACACAAAATTTTACTATGTACAACGGTAAAAAAACACGATTGAAACCCATTTCCGATCACTTTATTTTTACATTTTAATGCAAAAAAATAAATAAATAAATAAATTGACAAGACAACATTTTACGATGGAACAGGGTTGCTCAAAGTTTTTGGATGCTGGGCCAAATGTACAATATAGTTTTTAAAATTTCAATTTCATGTTGAAAAGACTTGAAAATACATCTATAAGCAGATTTTTTTTATTAATTTTTGTTGTTGCCTACAAATCTTTTATTTGACACGTTCAGCATCATTTATATCAATGTTGACTGATATTGAATTGTCCTTTTTACCAAAATAAGTGTTTTGAGTTAGACATCAGAAATCAGCCATGGCCATTAGCATTTTCACAACAAAACTGCATATATTTTATGATTGAATTAACTATTCAATAATTTTCTGACTGATTATTTAACTTCAGCAAGTCGAAATAATGTAATTTTAAGGAATTTTACTAAAATAAAACGAAGAACTGCTCATTTTCGAGCAAAATTAGGGAGGTCCAATATACACAGAAAAAAATATGTAAATTTACACAGCACGTAATTACTGTTTCTTATGTAAACTCACTCAATGTAATGTTGAAATATAATGTAAAGAGTAAAAAGTCATGGAAATTACTCTAATGTAAATCTAAATCTAATGTAAATCATGAATCTAATGGAAACGTTGAGCATGGAAACTCAAATCTGATGAATTTCTACCCGTGTTCGGTTTCCTGTAAATTCCAATTCAATGTAAATCATATATCCAATGTATTTCTGCCAAACGTTGACTTCAAAACTACCCGAACTAAAAATAGTAATATTTGGTTCTCTTTCTATCGCTCTCATACTTCGCTGGCCCACTGCCTGAGCCTAGCCCTGAACAAGTTGATGCTTTAGCCGCTCGTTTATAAAATGCGAAGATGGCTCAGTCGGCAGCGGGTAGCAGCAGCAACACCAAACATTCTACCCGTCGTCCGTTCGATTCCAGTCCAGCGTTATTCCACTTGGCCGTCGACGAGAAAGCGTCCTCTACCTGTGAAACAATTTTTTAAAATCATAATTTCCTTTTGCTGCCCGCTTCACTCATTTTAAAATAGAACATAGGCCACACCCTTTTCCTACTGCAATCCAAGTTGAGCTTCTCATTCCCATTGGCCAATCAGAATTTGTTGATTTGAACTAATGTAAATTCCAAAAGTAATGTAAATTCGAAAACTAATGTAAATTTTCAAAACTAATGTAAATTTCCAATGAATCTAATGTAAATTTCCAATAAACCTAATGTAAATATACATCAATATACATCATGATAAATAATGTTAATTGACAGAAATATTTTTTTCTGTGTAGCTGTTTCATGTTAAAAGTACCAAAAATGCTGAAGCCGTAAAAAAATATAATTAATCAAAACTATAGTCAATTGTACTTAACTGAAGCATCATAATTGCAGTTTGAAATGATATTTTATGATAAAAAATCAAGAACAAACCATTTTTTTTTTTTTTAATAAACATGCCTCGGGTGAGTTTTCAAAAAGCCGTAAGAGCCATCATGACCTCCGACACTAATTTTAATTTTTATCCAAATTGAAACAAAATTTCATTTATTTTTAAGTTAGAGCACTTGAAGGACATGTAGATGAACAATCTCAAGCATTTTTTAAATTTAAATAGGTCGAGTACCGTTGCAAAAAAGGCTTTGTTTACCAATGGCTCTTAGGTCTTTTTGAAAACTAATCCGAGATGCGTGGTTTTATCAGCAACTATAAACAAATCTATTGTTTAGTTTCAGTCAACCATTTATGTAATTAATATGAAAAAATGTGCATCAAAATTACTTTTTTTATTATTTTTATGTTTACAGTGATTTTTGAAACGTTTTCTCTGATCTTTTTCGGAAATAAATGTTTTTTAATGTCTGTTAGGTTTTTTTGTTGTTTAAAGCCAAATTAGTTAACAAAACATATTTGTTTATGATGAAAAGTGAGCAGAATCCATTTATTTTATTTATTATGTCTATCATTAGACCTACACCATGCATCAAAACATCAAATATCGGTTAAATTTGGTATAAAAATAACAGTTTGCCTATAGTGGACCTGGGTCCACAATCGGATTATGGACCCGGGTCCACTGTAGGAAAAGGGGGCCATAACAGGCAAAAAAACTTTTTTTTCAAATGGCTATTTTTCTGCTCAAAAACAAATAAACTGATGAAACAAATAGTCAAAATTGTTCAAAAGACTACAGTTTTCATTGTTTTGTACAAAGGGTTATGAAAAAGGGCTTAAAATATTGAAAATTTGTGAAAAATGTGCATCGGCTCTACTAGGGGGTCCACTAATGGTTTGTGGGGACTTAATCCGGAGTCGACGATTAAAACGAGGTTTAATAACTAACTAACTGATGTTTATTGATTACGACTTTCTCCGCGTGTTTCGTCTGATTGGAGTGAGACAATTCTGAGTGGTCAAGGTTGTGTCACATAAGGTAACACACTCGACTTGCTTGGTGTGTGTGAGGCGTAACCCACAGGGCCCCCCCAGTTACACCAGGAATCTGACCCGATGTCCCGACGGTGTAACTTTTGTACGGTGATCATCCGCAGGATAGTCCAACTCCTGGTTGAGCATAAATGCCGGCTTGAGCCGGTCGATCGAAATCCGCTGCGTCTTCCCGGCAACTAGAACATCCATCCACTTGGCATCGCGACGCAACACCCGGTGCGGTCCATCGTACGGATGCTGTAGAGGACGCTTCACAGTGTCGACACGTACGAATACATGTGTACACTCCTTCAACTCCGGACTCACGAAGAACTTCCGGGTACCATGGCGATCGGGTTTAATCGGCTTGACCTTTTCGAACGAACGGTGGAGCACTTTCGAGAATTCGGCTTGATCCATGTTCTGCGTAGGGGCTTCCAGGAACTCCCCCGGAATACGAAGAGTTTGGCCGTACACCATATCCGCTGCTGAACACTGTAGATCGTCCCTGTAGGCAGTTCGTAAACCCAGGAGAATCAGCGGCAGTTCGTAGAACCAGTCCTTGGGATTCACGCACATGATCGCTGCCTTCAGAGTTCTATGGAACCGCTCAACCATGCCATTTGCTTGCGGGTGGTAGGCGGTAGTCCTAATGTGGTGAACTCCAAGAATGCGCGTCAGCTCCCGAAAGAGGTCGGACTCGAATTGACGCCCTTGATCCGTGGTCACGTCCTCGGGCACACCGAAACGGGAAATCCAGGTCGAATACAGCGCCTCAGCCACCGACGCCGCAGTCATGTCCACCAGAGGAATGGCTTCCGGCCACCGGGAAAATCGGTCGATGATGGTCAAGAGATATCGGTGACCATTTGATGGTGGTAGAGGGCCAACCAGGTCGATGTGGATGTGCCGAAACCTTGCTTTCGGCAACTCGAAGTCCCGGAACGGAGCAACAGTGTGGCGAGTAACCTTAGAGCGTTGACAATCCAGGCAGTTACGGACAAATGCGTTGATTTCCTTGTTCATTGACGCCCACACGAAACGTTCCGCTATCAGCTTCCTTGTTGGCTTCGACCCTGTGTGAGCGATCCCGTGGAAGTGCTTCATGACTGCGAGGCGGTGCGCTTTCGGGACAAAAGGCCTTGGGTTGCCACGTGATGTATCGCAATACATCCGCTGCAAACACCCTGGCAACGTTCTTGATTCGAACTTGAGAGACGTTGTCGTCGACTTCAGCAGTTGTTGTAGCTCAATGTCCCCGGCTTGATCCTTGGCAATCGATTGAAAATCAACCGAACTTGGAGAAGAAACACTTTCTACACGTGACAACGCATCGGCTACGTAGTTGTCTGTGCCGCTTACATGCCGAATGTCCCTGGTGAACTCCGATATGAAGCGGAGGTACCGCTCCTCGTGCGGCAGCCGAGAGTTCGAATCCGTTGCTAAAGCGTACGTCAGTGGCCGGTGGTCGGTAAAGATGGTAAAATTTCGTCCCTCGAGGAAATGCCGGAAATACTTCACCGACATCTTCATAGCAGTCAGCTCACGTCCGAAGGTCGAATAGTTCTGCTGCGATTTGGAGAACTTTTCCGAGTAGAACCCGAGAGGTTCCCAAACGCCTCCGCTAAGCTGCTGCAGAACGGCTCCCGCAGCGGTGTTTGAAGCATCGATCATAAGCCCCAGCGGTTTGTTGGCTGCTGGATAGTGAAGTAAAGCGGCTTGAGCTAGTGATTGCTTGCACTCTTCAAAACTGGCTGCTGCGTCTGCCGACCACTCCAACTTCCGGCCGTCGTTCTTGCGATTGTCCGGAATCAGCTTTCGCAGGTTCGCTTGGAGGTCCGTTGCACGCCGAATGAATCGCTTGTACCCATTCAACAAGGCGAGGAAACGGCGAAGGTCCTTCACCGTAGTTGGCCGCTCGTACTGCAAAATAGCTTCAACACGGGCAGGCAGCGGTCGAACACCGGCCGAGTTGATCAGGTACCCCAAGAACTCCACCTCGGGCTGGGCGAAGCAGCTCTTCTCGACGTTGATAACCAAGTTGTGCTCTCGGAGCCTCTCGAAGACTACGCGCAGGTGAGCGCGGTGCTGTTCCGCAGATGAAGAGGCGATGCAGATATCGTCTATAAAGACGACAACAAAGTCCAAGTCACCGAAAATTTGGTTCATGTAACGTTGGAATGTCTGGCTCGCGTTGCAGAGACCAAATTGCATCCGGGTAAACTCAAAAAGACCGAATGGGGTAATTACTGCCGTTTTGGGTATGTCGCTCTCTTCAACTGGAATTTGATGGTAAGCCCGTTCCAAGTCCAGCGTCGTAAAAACAGACTTACCGTCGAAGGAGTTCAACAGGTCGTGTATGTGGGGCACCGGATAGCGGTCAGGAACAGTCACTTGATTCAACCGGCGATAATCACCCACGAACCGCCACGTGCCGTTCTTCTTGGGAACGCAGTGCAGGGGGCTGGCCCAGCTGCTGCTTGACGGACGGCAGATTCCCAAGTCGCACATTGTCCGGAACTCCTCCTTGGCGGCCTTCAACTTCTCCGGGTGCATTCGCCGCGCCTTCGAAGCCACCGGCGGTCCTTTGGTGACAATATGATGCGTTACTTCCCGTTGAGTTTGTGTCTGCAGCGTCGAAGGGAGTGTCACTTCACGGAACTCGTGCAACATTTCGCCGAACGGGTGTTTGGCGTCCACGACAGTGACGGTGTGCAGATCAACTGTCATCACACCACCAACCGATTTGAGCCCCGTTTTCTCGTCCACCAAACGTCGATTCCGCAAGTCCACGATAATGCCAAAATGTGCCAGCCAATCTGCTCCAATTATCGGCATCGTCACCTCCGCAACGAGAAACTGCCAAGTGAAGCTACGTCGCAGACCCAGACTAGTGGTCAAGAACCTCGATCCGTACGTTTTAATACGGCTTCCGTTTGCCGCATGCAGTTGTTGTGTTGGAATACCTTCTGCTCGATCTCGTCTGCTTGCCGGTATGATGGAGACATCTGACCCGGTATCGATCAGGAACCGGGTGCTGGACACAGGATCGTAGATGGTCAGTCGGCGGCTTTCGTGTTCTCCCCCCACTTTCGCCGTTTCCAGTGGGGAAGAACTTAGTTTTTTGAATTGAACGCACAGGGTTCACGGCACTGGTGAGCATCTCGACCGTATTTACGGTGGTACCAGCACACTTCCTTCTGCGATCCGGTTCTTGATTTCGACGAGGAACGGCCTCGAGAGGCCGATCGGTTCCGTGTGCGTTCAGACGTCGTCAATCGACGAACTTCGGCGGTCAGAAAATCTACCTGTTCTTGAAGACCGGAGGCGCCGCTTGGTCCAGCTACGTCGTCAACGGCGGCCGTCGTCAGAGAGCTCGTAACCCCCACCATCTTGTCGGCCATTTCAGCCAACTTGTCCAATGTTCCGTCGTGACAGCTTAGGATTGGACGAACGTTTACCGGAAGCCGCTGAATGAAGAGCATTTTGAGCAGATTGTCGTCTACTTTCAATCCGATTGCCAGCTCGCGCATCTTCGCCAGCAGATGCGTAGGACGCAAATCGCCCAGTTCGTACGAACCAAGCAATCTCTCCAGCCGAGTTTCCGCAGAGAGCACGAAGCGGGAAATCAACCTTTCTTTGACGGCAGCATACTTGTTGTCAGCTGGAGGAGCTACCACTAAATCCGAGATGTGGCAAATGACGGTCTGGTCCACCTTCCCGATAATGTGGTAATATTTCGTCTCGTCGTTTACGACCCTACCCAAGGCAAACTGCGCTTCGGCCTGGGCAAACCACATCACCGGGTCATTCTTCCAGAAATCCGGCAACTTGATTGAAACTGCTGCAGTTGCAGCAACTTCTGCGTTGTTGTTTTCGGTCGACATTTGAGGTTATGTTCCACGTCGGAACGATTTTTCTCGGATAACCGGAGCGAGCGCGTTCGAACAACGGTAAAAACTATTTCCGCGGCGTCGGGGTCACCAATGTGGGGACTTAATCCGGAGTCGACGATTAAAACGAGGTTTAATAACTAACTAACTGATGTTTATTGATTACGACTTTCTCCGCGTGTTTCGTCTGATTGGAGTGAGACAATTCTGAGTGGTCAAGGTTGTGTCACATAAGGTAACACACTCGACTTGCTTGGTGTGTGTGAGGCGTAACCCACAGGTTAAAATACCCTAGAATTCTAATCAACTGAAATCAATCTAAAATGCATTTTTCTGCATTGATAATCATATTTAGCATGTTTGGGCTTGTTTAAAAATGTATTGAATTTTTATGAAATTCCAATGTACAGCACCGCCAAAATTTTATTTTTCGCCAAAAATAAATTTTTTGTCAATACTTAGATATTTTGGAAACTAATGATGGCAAAACAACTGGAAAGATGAAAAATGCACTTTAAAACACTTTTTTCATTAAAATGTTGACACCGTGGCTCGTTATTTAAATTTTTAAGGGCTATCTTTTGAAGTTAATGACATACAGGGTGACGACCTTTCAGGGTGTCAACCGAAAACTAACTTTGTTGGATGACGTAGTAGGGCAAAGGTGTAGAGAAGAAAATTTCATTAAAGTTTGTCGAAGGCCCCAAATTTGTAGCTCTTAATCTACCCATTTTTGCAAAAATGGTCCAAAAAAGCACTTTTTTGGTGATAACTCAAAATGTTCTGAAGAGTTGATAATAACATAAAATTACACATCTTTGCCCAAGACTGCAAAATGTTTTGAGCCTTTACTGAAGAGTTATAACCATTTCAAAGTCATTTTGAGCCTATTTTCAAGTTGCTATGTTTTCAAAATGACGCACTTTGGCGCAAAATGAATAAAAACATGTTTAGCCCAAAAATTATGTAAGATAAAATTTTATATAATAGTTCGAATTTAAAATCAAGAATTTCTTTTATATTTGGTCACTTTAGAAAGGTTGTCCTATTTTTTCATAGACAATATATTTTCCATAAAAGTTTATCAATTTAACCATCAATTTGCCGATGATTACCACGTTTTCAAATATATTCCGCGTAAAATTATAAATAAATTGATAAAAACCGTCAAATTCAAATTGAGATATCTAAAAATAGACACCGATAGACACGGAGATAATTTCAGGCAATGTAGTTGAAAGTGTGTATTTTCAGGTGCATTGTTCGGTTTTGCGCCAAAATGTGCCATTTTGAAAACATAGCAACTTGAAAATAGACTCTTTAAATTGGTTATAATTCCTAAGTAAAGGCTCAAAACTTTTTGCTGTCTTCGGCTAAGATGGGTAATTTTATGTCATAAACAACTCTTCAGAACATAGTAGGCCGCTTAAAAAACATTTTGAGTTATCACCAAAAAAGTGCTTTTTAGGACCATTTTTGCAAAAATGGCGTATATCTCGAGTAGATTAAGTAATACAAATAGAAATTTGCAAAAATGTGTAATGGCGTAATTTAATCTTTTAATTAAGTATAACAAATGAAAAATTGTTGCAAAATTATTTTTCAACATTTAAGGCGTTGCAAATATTTAAAAAAAGGTTTTGTTCCAGATTTTCAATCATTAGCATTTAAAAAAAATTAAGGTTTGACAAAAAAAAACATTTTAGTGAAAAAAATCGAAAATAATTGACCAACATTGATTTTTTTTACAAAGAATCACAAAATGCTCAAAATGCTTGTCAAAATGATTCTTCGATTGCACATAAATTTTTGAAAAAAAAAATATCCACTGGTGTTTCGAGCCGATTTTGAAGGGGGGAAGGGTTAACAAAAAATTTGAAAAATATTTGCAACAGCCATATTTTCCGATATTAACCAAATTGTGTCTGCCTAAATCATATGGTAATGAATCAGATTACAGTTTCCAGAAACATCCGATACAGTTTTCTAAATAAGTTTGTTTAAATTTCTTTTCGAAATTTATTTTTAAAATTCACATTGAAATGTGTTTGTTAAATTTTTATTTGTGTCATATAAATATTAACAAATAATTAAAAAAAATGTACACAAAAAAGTTAAAAATGTTTAAAAAAAATAAAAACGCTTTAAAAAATGGTCAAAGGGTCAATTTCATGATCATTCAAAATAGGTCCGCGGGCCATGCTTTGGTCACCCCTGGTTTAGTTGGAGATTTTCCGTAATTCATTTGTTCAAAAGAAAAAAAGAAATTACAAAAAAGTTTTAGAATGAGTCATTTTCCAATTTCAGTCCTGATTTTTTTTAATTAACTAGAGAAAAGAGTTTACAACATAGTTAGTCAAGATAATTTCTTAAATCACTCAAACCCAAAAATCATTTCTCAAAATTCTCCCAGGTCAATTTGCTTCGTTAAATCTGGAAATTTTAACGCACGCACCACGGAAGAGCACATGAAAAAAAAAACCACGTAAACGTTGAGCTAATCCAGATAAACCAAGTCGCGGTGTGTGTGAATGTGTACGTTCGCAATAAACAGTGCGCGCGCGTTCGAGGTGGCCTGGCTAGCCAACGCAATGATGGCCAAGGTAGAACGGTAGCCTAGCACCTTCCAACGGTCTGATTATATTTATCACACACAGAGACTGTTGGCAGCAAAACCGGGTAATCCACGTCCGCTGCCTTCCTTTTGTTTATGGTCGCGTAGCATGTGCGGCCGCTCAGCTGACATTTGGAAGGTTTGCTCATCGCAAAAATGTCCCACGTTTGGAGAATGAGTGAAGATTTTTGATTTGATTTGAATTGCACGTTGGACATGTTTGCGACAACGTATCCATCATAATTTATTTTCACTGCTCCATTATCAGCTGAGATTTGCCAGATCTGGGCATATTTGAAGCATTAATCAAATGAATGAGCCAAGTACTACTTTGTAAGACAAAAGACGAACAATGATGTCGCAAGTTGATTACATAAAAAGGTAAAAAGCAGGCAAAACGTCTTCAATGCTTGAATGTTTACAAACAAAAGTTATTGAATGATTGCTTTGGTTCCTTTGATCAGTTCAGCGGACAGCTAGTCATAATTTCAATTTCCCCTCACGATCCACACTCTCCCGGCCTACTCTAAACCACGGGTCGCCATGGTAGCGTTTTTAGATAAACAATTTTTTCGCAATTTCTGCTGCAGTTTTGATTGGTCGTGCTTTCTCTCTGTCCTTTCCCCCGCCACCGTTCGACCGGATGGAAAATCCCGTTCTGATAAATACTGCCAAGCAGCAGCAGCAAGGATACAAACATCAATTTATTGATTTTTCATTTCTCCCACCGCACAGACGACACTCCTTCCTGGCCGGGGCTCTCTCTCGCGATTAAGACTGCAAGCACGGGCCTGCTCCGATGAGATGAGATAAGCGGTTGGTTCTGTACTTTTCCTCTTCAGCACGACCAGCGATCTAAACAGGCTGTGGCTCATGTTGGATCGATTCCAAGCCAAGTGTCGGCTCTTTCGGATGCAAACACTCAAACACACACGCGGTCATCCCAGCAGCCAGGATAAATTATTCAGCAAATCCAGCGGCACTTTTTGCCGACCGCCAGTTCTAATTGAAATTCGATAATTCGAGCTTGAGCCTCCAGAAGCAGCAGTAGGCTGTGCGATATCAGATTTTCTTCCCACGACCTTGATCCGGCCGCAGAATTTTGATTGAAGCGTTTTCATCCTCCCTCCCCCTCCACTTCCTTTTGCTGCTGCTACCACCCGGGATTTTTTCTTAATTCCACGACGATTGAACACAAGGAAGTACTCACATTTTCCCCCGTGCAAAACACTCCGACGACGGGTGGTGATGATTAATCCGGGTATGTTTCGTTTCCCCCCCTTCGCACACCGCACCAAAAGCAAACGGTAAATCCGGCAGCTGAACCAGAAAATTTATGCTGCGGCCAACCCCCCGGGACGGTACGGTACCGGCACACACGTGTAACAGAGTGGGATTGTTTTCACGCAAACACGCACTGAAATTTCACCTCAATGAAGTTTTAGAAGAGTTTTTCCCCTTTTTGATGGTTCATACAAAAGAAAGGTGAGCCGCGAGAAACGAAAAAAATCGCACATCCACAGCGAGCGATTGAAGCCGAAGTAACTGACTGAACTGACTGATTTTCCCGTAAACAGTGCAAATTTTGCGTTTTTGACGTTTGTCAAAATGGCAACGTTGCCAGATTCGATTTACGCGGTCTTTGATAAAAATATCTGCAAGCACGAAGGCAGAAACAAATTATGTCTGCAGTTTAAAATATTTGTAGCGGATTTGGAATCTTTGATTTGCATCATAAACATTTAAATTACTTCAAAATCTAAAATCTGTTGCAAACTAACGTGTTTGTTCTCCCCTCCCAATAACATTTACACACAAGATCCTCTGTAATTAATCTTAGCCTTTTTCGATGGATCAACTATGGTCCCCTTTGAACGAGCTGTCAAGTAGGAGCTTTTCTGTCAAGAAGGACCGCGAGGTTAATTTTTCAAAATTGATTTAAAAATCCATTTTAAATACTTTGTGGTCGTACAAAGGGTCATTGTACTCAGAAAAATAAGCTCTATCGCTGTAAACAATAATATCAGCAATCTAAGCTTCATCTTAGGACCCAATTGGGTCCTAAAATTAAGCTTAAATTTGAGATCTTATTGTTCATAACGATATAGCTTGTTTTTTCTTAGAACTATATGGCCCTTTGAACGACCACAAAGGATTTAAAATAGATTTTTATATCAATTTAAAAAAAAATAACTACGCGGCCCTTCTTGACAGAAAAGTTCCTACTTGACAGGGACCGTAGTTGATCCATCGAAAAATGTTGTCTTGTAAATTAATTTTTTTGCTTAAAAATGGAAAAAGTTATCATAATCGGTTTTAAACCGAGTATTTTTTACTGTTGTACCGTAAACTGGGGTCAATCGGGACACATGGGGTGAATTGGGACAGCAGTTTCAACCACAGAGTAAGACAGAGTCACTACTGCCATTTGATTTTTGGTTCCACTTTGTGGTACATCGCAGGTACATCGCACGCCTGCTACCAGCAAACCTTATGGAGCCAAACATTAAAATGACATTTCTTCTGACTGCTCACTCTGTGTTACTCTGTGTTTCAACCATGTTGGAGCACAATATTTTGATTTTTCTGGTTGGTTTCGGTTAGAACAGACTCAGACCAACAAAATGTGTACATCCATTCCCAAATTTAAAAGCTTTATTTGCTCTAAAAACTGCTGTCCCTATTCAGACTGTTGTCCCGATTCGTCCCAGATTACATACATAAAAATTAACATAGGGGCTTTAGGACTTAATTCTAAAATTTAAAAACTCTGGGAGCACACACGGGACCCGTTAAATTTTCAAAAAGTCCTATCTGCATAGGAAACCCATGACGAATAGGTTGTTTTGAAAATTTAATCTAGATTTGTCTGATCACGTCTTCCGTCGGACGGGGAAGTAAATGTTGACCCCGGTCTAACCTAAAGGGTTAGGTCGTTAGCTCAGTCCAGGTGTAGGAGTCGTCTCCCTGGGTCCTGTCTCGGTGGAGTCGCTGGTTAACGGACTCACAATCTAAAGGTCGTTAGTTCGAATCCAGGGGTGGATGGAAGCTTAGGTGTAAAAAGAGGCAATTGCCTTAACAATCAAGCCTTCGGACACCTTGTTTCGAGTAGGAATCTCGTAATCGAGAACGCCAAAGCGAATAACTTGATTTTTTTTAATTCAAAAAGTTCAAAAATCATAAATTCAAAAACTTTTAATTTAAGTTTCAAAAATCTTGTATTGGGTCGTTGCAAACATGTTTTGAAGTTTATGTCCCTCGACTCAAAAAAAGTAAAAAACAAAGAAATTACAGGCCACGGTTCCAACATTTGAATGAAAAAAGTGTTTTGAAATGCTTAATGCGGTCAAAGAGAAGGGAAATACTCTTTGATGCGGTGCTGTACATTGCAGAAAAAGGCATTTTTGATTGTTTCAGTTGATAAGTCTTCAATTTCCATAGAAATTGTCAAGTTTTTAGAAAAAAAATTGTTTTGCCCCGTTAATTTTTCAAACCAAATACGTGGGAGAGAGGGGGGGGACTTTGAAAAATATTTGTAACGGCCTTATTAAATTTGTTCGCGCGTGTGGTCGGTTCGGGAGATTTTGGACACTAAAAAACAACTCGTTTCAAACTACGCGAGTAAAACAATTTATTGCGCGAACAGAAACTACGTTTATTGCAAAACGCGTAAGGTCTGGCGTTTATTACTGACTATACTCTAAAGGGGACAGTACATGAGAAGCGAACCGGGGAGAGATCAACAAGAACGAGGATCACCTCTGCTCACTCTGCTCACCTCAGGGACAGACAGGGACAGAATAAAATTTATTTGTGGATCACATTTAGGCTAGCAGAATTTAGAATTTGATCTCCGCGCGATCAAAATTCTAAAAGCAATTTTAAACAATTCAAAATTCTAAAACTGTTTATAGAAACTTGCTTGCTCACTTCCTATTGAATTATTTATCACTCGATTTTAGTTGAAAACGCATAATTGAACGTCAAAGTGCTGCTATGGCAACATGAAAGGCATGCTGGAATTGGGTCCTAAAATGAAGCTTAGATTGCTGATATTATTGTTTACAGCGATAAAGCTTATTTTTCATAGTACAATGACCCTTTGTACGACCACAAGGAGTTTAAAATGGATTTTTAAATCAATTTTGAAAAATTAACCTCGCGGTCCTTCTTGACAGAAAAGCTCCTACTTGACAGCTCGTTCCAAGGGGACCATAGTTGATCCATCGAAAAAATGTTGTCTCGTCAAATTTTTTTTTGGAATTTAAATGAAAGAAAGTGATTAGAAATGGTTTTTAATCGTGTTTTTTACCGTTGTACATAAAAATTGACACAGCGCTTTAGTACCCAATTAGATGCTGTTCTCCTAGTTCCCTGCACTTGAAAACCAAAAATATTAAAAAATGGGGACCCAAATAAAATTTATTGTTCTACAGCATTTACTGCAGACCTTTCGCAATCGCTGGCCACCTGGCTCTTGCGCCGACACGATTGTTGTCAAAGTCGACATTCGTCGTCGGTCGACCAAACATCAAATTTTGACACTTTCACCGACCTAACCCCAAAAGTTGGCAACTCTACACTGTTTTCACAACTCATCGTCCGCCGTCGTTCGGGATTTTTCAAGCTCGGGTGAAAATCTCAACAAAAGTTTGCATTTTGTGCTGTTAATTCGCAAGGAAGAGAGCCTAGTTTTATCGTGTTCCGGTGCCGCAACCATGTCCACCACGGAAAAGATTGAAGAAACACCGGTCGTTAAGGGCAAGGGCAAGGAAAAAGAGGAGGAAAAAACTGAGCTGGTGAGTGTTTGCAGTTTTAAGGGGGGAAGCCATTGTTGCTGGAAGTCGGTTCCGCAAAGTGCATTGTCATGATCCGGATTTCTGTGTTTTGGGTTTTTTTTAGAGTGACGAGGACAAGCAGCTGCAGGATGAGTTGAATATGTTGGTCGAGCGGTTGCAGGAACCGGCGACGGAGTTGTACCTGCCGGCGCTGGAGACGATGGCCAAGTTGATTAAGGCGTCGACCACGTCGATGACGTCGGTTCCGAAACCGCTCAAGTTTATGCGGGCCCACTTTGAGACGATGAAGGAGATTCATAAGAAGATGACGGCGTCGCTGAAGGACAAGGTCACGACGAAGCTGTGCGCGGAGATTATTTCCGTGCTGGCCATGACCATGGGAACCGGCAAGGAGTGTTTGGTGTATCGACTGTTGTGCGACGACACCAATGAGAACATTGGCGATTGGGGTCACGAGTACGTGCGCCATTTGAGCGGGGAGATTGCGTCGAATTGGCCGGAAACGACGGAGGATTTCAAGAAGCGGTTAATCTGCCTGGTCAACCAGATTATTCCGTACAACATGGCGCACAATGCCGAGGCGGAAGCGTGCGATTTGTTGATGGAGATTGAACGGTTGGATTTGTTGGAGGCGTACGTGGACGAGAGCGCTTATCCGCGGGTTTGCCTGTATCTGCAGAGTTGCGTTCCGTACGTTCCGGAACCGGAGAACATCAGCCTGCTCAAGTGTGCGCTGAATCTGTCGAGGAAGTTCAAAATGCACACCCAGGCGATGCGACTGGCGCTGATGATCAACGACATGCCGTTGATTCAGGACATTTTCACTTCCTGCAACGATCTTGCCCTGCAGAAACAGTTGGCGTTTATGCTTGGTCGCCAGCAGATCTTCCTGGAGCTGCCGGAGGGTTCGAATGATTACGATGACCTCGTGGAGATCATGTCCAACTCGCATCTGAACAATCACTTCCTGAATCTGGCCCGTGAGTTGGACATTATGGAGCCCAAAACGCCGGAAGATGTGTACAAGTCACATCTGGACAATTCTCGCACTCCGTTCGGATCGTCGCAAATCGATTCTGCTCGTCAGAATCTGGCCGCTAGTTTCGTGAACGGTTTCGTAAATGCCGGGTTTGGCCAGGACAAGCTGCTCATGGAGGATGGCAACAAGTGGCTGTACAAGAACAAGGAGCACGGAATGTTGAGTGCCACGGCGTCGCTCGGATTGATCCTGCTGTGGGACGTTGACGGTGGTCTGACTCCGATCGACAAGTATCTTTACTCAAACGAAGACTACATCAAGTCAGGAGCTCTGCTGGCTTGCGGCATCGTAAACTGCGGCGTCCGCAACGAGGTCGATCCGGCTCTGGCTCTGCTGTCGGATTACGTTCTGCACCAGAACAGCACCATGCGGATTGGCGCCATCCTCGGCCTGGGCCTTGCCTACGCCGGTTCCAATCGTTCCGTCGTCCTCGAACTCATCGGTTCGGTATTCAGCTCCGAACGCCGCACCGGTTCCACGATGGAAGTCATGGGAATCGCCGCCCTCTCCCTCGGAATGATCGCCGTTGGGTCGTGCAACAGCGAAGTCACCGAAGTCCTGCTCCAGACCATCATGGATCGTTCCGAGCTCGAGCTCAAGGACACTTACGCCAGATTCCTTCCGCTCGGTCTCGGTCTCGTCTATCTTGGCCGACAGGAAGCCGCCGAAGCCGTCATCGCTGCCCTCGAGATCATCCAGGAACCGTTCCGTTCGATGGCCACCACCATGGTCGAAATCTGCGCCTACGCCGGAACCGGAAACGTCCTAAAGATCCAACAGCTGTTGCATCTCTGCTCAGAACATTACGAACCGGCCACGACCGAAAGCGAGAGTTCCTCCTCAAAGAAGGACGCCGCCGCGGCCGCAGCCGCTGCCCAAAAGGAAAAGGAGGACAAAGAAAAGGACCTGTCCGGATGTCAATCCGTTGCCGTCCTCGGAATCGCCCTCATCGCAATGGGAGAGGAAATCGGCTCGGAGATGGCCTTCCGTTCGTTCGGAAATCTGCTCCGTTACTGCGAACCGTGCATCCGTCGATCGGTTCCGCTGGCCCTGGGTCTCATCTCGGTGTCCAACCCCAAACTAAACATCCTGGACACGTTGAGCAAGTTCTCCCACGACAGTGACGCAGAAGTGGCCCACAATGCCATCTTCGCCATGGGTCTCGTCGGCGCCGGAACGAACAACGCCCGGCTGGCCGCGATGCTTCGTCAGTTGGCCCAGTACCACGCCAAGGACCCGAACAACCTGTTTATGGTCCGTATCGCCCAGGGGCTGACCCATCTCGGCAAGGGAACGCTCACGCTCAGTCCGTTCCACAGCGATCGGCAGCTGATGAGTCCAGTCGCGGTCGCCGGGCTGCTGGCCACTCTCGTCTCCTTCATGGATGTTAAGAATAGTGAGTATTTTGGGCAAGTTGATGATTTTTCTTTCTGTGATCTAAGATTTTTTGAATTAAATGTTGTTTCCTTTTGGTTTGGTAACATATCAAATATTCATTCTTTTTTTTTTACATTTGTCATGTTGATTTGAAATTTTGAACATTAGAAAATTATACAAAATTGACTTTATGATTATTTTCTATGGTTTTAATTTTTTAATATTTCGACTCCAGTTTTTAGTGCATTTTCTTATTTTTATTTAATGAAAAGTCAACTTTTAATTTTTGTAAACTTTTTGATTCCCACTAAGAATTAAAATGGTTATTTTTTTTTTTTGTAATGTTTACAGATTTAGATTTTTTTATTTTTTATTTTTGTTTTTATTTATAATACTACAATTTACTAAAATTATTAAACTAAACACAACTCTCATAACAATAATAATACAAATAAAAAACCGGGGCGTTTGGTACGTCATGTCTACGCATCCCTCCTCCCCTGCAGATTCTGTGAAATGTGATCCGTTCACATAGTCCTCTCCGCAGCAAATACAACGCAGTAGGGCTGGCCGCTTCAATTTTTGTAATAAATTTTCTGGTGTTCTTGGATTTAATGCAGTTATTAATCATGATAAGAAAAGTACGTGGGCGTATTCTTACTTCGGATTGGCTGCGTTTTTGTTGAATTAGATAAGGTTAATTTTCATATTTTTAAATTACTATACTTCTTAACTACTTGAACTAATTTTTATTTTAAATTTAAGTTTTGATTGACTTTTTAATTTTGTCTGCGTTTTCGAACATTTTAGACCCATTCTTTCGCAGCATTTTTTCCATAAGAATTTTGCAATTGTTTTTTTTTTTTCAAAAAAAACAAAACTAATTTATAACCAAATTTAATAGTTAAGAGGCAGAGCAAAGATTGCCCTAATAGCACCCTTAAACATAAAAAAATCGAAAATAAAAAAAAACATATTGGGAATTCAACTTTTAGTAGTAAAAAGTAAATAAAAATTTCCAAAGACACCAAATCGATTTGAAAGTCCCTCCTCAAGGTACAGTTTTTCGAATACTCACATGCTTATTTTGTATTTCCTGGTTATTACATTTTAAATTGACTTGACTCAAATTTTAAATTTTATTTTTTATTTAACTTAAAAATTTAAGTTATAATTTTTGTTTTCAGATTTTTAAACAACTTTAATTATTATCTAAAAAATATATGATAACTAAAATTTTTAAACAATTGAAATTTCAATATAATAAATTGTAAATAAATGATAAATAAATACTGGAAACATAGTCGCAAATTTGGCAATATTTCAAAAAATCCGAAAAATGATTGTGGGTGGTTTTTTGCGACTCTAACTGCTCAAAATTAAAAAAAAAATCAAATCAAATTATTCGCTCTACAGCATTGCCTTGGCGTTCCCGATTACGGGATTCCTACTCGAAACTAGGTGTCCGAAGGCTTGATTGTTGAGGCAATTGCAAACCTCTTTTTACACCTAAGCTTCCATCCACCCCGGGATTCGAACTGACGACCTTTGGATTGTGAGTCCAACTGCCTACCAGCGACTTCACCAGGACAGGACCTAGGGAGACGACTCCTATACCTGGACTGTGCTATTGAACTAAACAATTTAGGTTAGACCGGGGCCAACATTTACTTCCCCATCCGACGGAAGGCGTGATTAGACAAATCTCGTCTCAAAATTTGCCACCGGGACCTTCTGGGATCGAACCCAGGCCGACTGGGTGAAAGGCAATCACGCTTACCCCTACACCACGGTCCCGGCAAAATTATAATATTAAAAAAATCAACAGTGACTCGGAAAATACAAGATTCTAAAATTAATAATACCAAAAAAAAACAAAAAAAGTAAAAATAAAAAAAAACTAAAAATAAGTGAAAACAAAAAAAGCAAACAAATCTTACTAAAAAAATGTAGGTACCTACTTCAAAATTCAAAATTTTAAAAAAAAATTGGCTTAAAATCAACAAAATAAAAATTGCTTAGTTCAAATGTTCAACTATAAAAACTTACTTTTAAAGTGTTTTTTTTTTACCAAAACAGATAAAACATAAAATAATTAAAATATATACTTTTAAATATTTAACAGAAATAAATATTTTAAAATAAAAAAAAACTGAAAAAAAATCAAATTGTTTTGCAGTTGCAGTTCAAAGAGTTTGATAATTCAAAAAAACTCAAAGATCAAAAAATAAGACAAAAAACAAGTAAAAAAATAAAGAAAATTATAATTTTACCTTAAAGGCATTAGAATAGTTAATTTAAACATTTCCAGTTTAATTTATAAATTAAAAGGTTATGAAGTCGATACTTGAAAAAATCTAAAGTTTTAAAATAATAAAAACAGTAATAAAATTGGGACTGAAAATTGAACATATCAAGATTTTTTTTAAAAGGACCTATAAACATATCTAGAGTTTTTTTTGAAAAGGTCCTATAAACAAAATTTTCAATTTTTGCTTTTTGGGTGTTTTTAGAATCGCCTTGAGTCAGGGGTATTAAAAAACATCCAAAAAGCAAAAAGTGAAAATTATGTTTACAGGACCTTTAAAAAAACTCTAGATATTAAGATTACTTTTTTTTCAAAACAACCAATGAGCCTTGGGTTTCCTACTTTGATAAGACCTAAAAAAAGTAAGCAAGATAACAGAAATTTAGGAATTAAACAGAAACATAAAAAAACAGGAATTTATAAATTATGTAGAACATTTTCAAATCAAGATGTTTAAAAATGGAAAAACAAAAAAATATCATGGTGTTTTTAGTCATAAATCAAGGTGGCCTCAAGTCAGTCAAAGTCCGGTTTCTTGTGGAAAACAGAGTAGTGATTATTTTTAAAAACTTTTTTTTTCTAATTTAAGAATTCTAGAAAACAATCCTTAAAACACATTGTAGCACCTTCAGTGCATGATCATTCATAAACATCGAAAAATATTTTCAGCGACCTTTTCAAAAATTCTAGAATGCTATGAAAACATGAAAAATCATGACCATAATTTATTGTAAATTATTCATAAACTAAACAATCCCCTTTTTATTGCAGTTATCTTGGGCAAATCGCACTATCTGCTGTACACGATGGCCACCGCCATGCAGCCCCGTATGTTGATCACCTTCACCGAGGACCTGAGCCCGTGTCCGGTTCCGGTGCGCGTGGGAATGGTAAGCCCAATCGAATTTCGTTCGTCGAAAGACTATCAATTTTAATACTTTCTCTCTCCCCTCCCTCAAAAAAAAACTCCAGGCCGTCGACGTAGTTGGCCAGGCCGGCAAGCCCAAGACCATCACCGGCTTCCAGACGCACACGACGCCGGTGCTGCTGGCGATGGGCGAACGGGCCGAGCTCGCCACCGAGGAGTACATCTCCCTCACGCCAATCATGGAAGGGTTCTGCATCCTGCGGAAAAATCCCAACTACGTCCCGTAAGGCGTTCAGACGGCGCGGACGCCACGGAAGGGCGGACAATCCTTAAGACTAACTCACATTTAAATAAAAAATATTTTGCAAGCGATAAATAAAACATGAACACTACTGATTGTTTAATGCGCAGAAAACATACAATTTATTAATTTAAGTGTCTCACAGCAAGTATTTGAACAAAAATAAAATTCAATTTCCAAAAAAGAACCTAAGATTTCCCCTTCCGTTTGTTACCACCACTCTTCCCGCTGGAACCTTCCCCGCCGCCACTTGGTTTGGCCTTCCGCGACAAGTTCATACTTTTAAGCTTCTGCTCCAACCGACCGTGCGCCTTCTTCAGATCCTCCTGTGCCTGCACCGTCTTGGCCGGGAGTGGATGCAGAAACTCTTCCCGTTCCTTCCGCTTCACCTCCTCGCCGCAGCCGTGAATTTCCGGCAGGCCGTGCTTGAAGCAGAACCGCTGCTTGCAGAAGCCACAATTCGAGCCCATCATGTTGGTTTTTTGCTTGCACCGTTTGTAATCGCACGTCTGGTCCACGGTTTTGACGGCCTCGAGGACCGTATCGAGATTTCGGTCGACGGTGCTGCTCGGCAGCGGTTGCACAATCTCGGTGGCCTTCGTTACGAGCTTTGGGTCGGTTTCCAGCTTAAGGTCACCGGAGCTCGGTGATGGGCTGGTCATTCTAGTGTTTAATTTAAAATTTAAACTCGGAATTTCACTGATTTTAGAGAGATGAAAACCACTTTGTTGTTGTTTTTAGTTTGTTTTTGGTAATAATCTGACAGCGACAGCAGCGATGCCAAACCTGCATATTTGCTGATTTGCCAATATTTAAATTCAAAAAAGGGAGTGACACTTGCGAAAATCATTTAAAAAAATTAAAAATCTAAAAAAAAAATTAACTTAAAATAACTCACAAATTAAAAAAAATAAAACGAATCTTTTTTAAAAAGTCCAATAAGGATTTTTTTTAATTTTTTAATGTTTTTGAGAACTTCTGACCTCAAGGTGGATTCAAAAACACCCAAAAATCAATAGTAAGATTACGACTTACCATAGACAAATCTCGATCTACCATCGACAAATTACGACTTATACGATGGTTTACCATCGAGAAATCTCGATCGTGGATCGAGGAATTACGATCGTAATTTGCAATACCATACACTGAGGAAAAAGAATGTAAGATTTTCATAAGTCCACATCTTATGTACTGCCTGATTTGAGTATCCACTAGCCTCTCGCGATTTTCATAGACAATCTTATGACCGTCACTATAAATTCATATGGTTATAACTAAACTTTACTTATGAATTTGGTCCACTGTTGATAGACTATGGACTTCATAAGAAATTCTTATGGAATTCATCTGTAATTTGTCAATGGTTTTCGCGTAAGATGCTAGTGTGAATTTTTTGACATTTCAAGATGGCGAAAGGACGGATCTTGCAGACCGGTTCCGGTAACAACTACACAAAGCTGTTGCGCCGCTCTGAGTTTCTGATCGGACGAATCAATTTTCTTGTTTACCGCGACCTCCAAGGCTCAGGTAAGTTCTGTGGCGGGTGTTTCGTGGGTTTTGGTTCGAAGTTGAATATTTTATTTGGGTATTTTCAGGTAACATTAACGACCGTTGGTTCCGACGGCGGCCCTCCTCAGCATCCTCCAGAAGGATCCGGAGAATAGCATCGATGAGGACAGTTCGACGGTAACATTTCAAAAGGCATCATGTACATTTTGACATTTTCTGGGTTATTGCATGTTCTGAAAGTACTCCTAATAAGCTACCTCTCCACCAAAAATGAGCAAAAGTTACATCAGTAAAGTCTGTTTAATCATGATTTTAAATAAAGTAACATAAACAAAATCTCTGCCATCAGCAGTCCCTGTTTATATAGCCCTGTCAACCTGTCAAACAAAAGACTACATGAACCTCGTGACGAAAAAAAAGCAACATGAACAAAGCGCCATGTACATTCGGTGAAGAAAACGAATCATAACAAAGCGTCCCCCTCAATGACAGCAGGGTGATATATACGTTGATAATTTCAAAAGAAGTTATGTTTGTTTTTCTCAAATAAAATTACGGAAATAATGTTTTATTGAATTTGGATGATCAAGTATCAATAAAAGCAACGTTTTTCATCGTTTGTTATCATTAGAACATCTTATTTTGCTTTTATATTAAAATGGGTATTGAAAATGGATGCTCAACATTCAAATGCGTTTTTCTTAAAACGCATGGTTTGTACATGATGCTTTTTGAAATGTTGGCGTCGAGTTCCGTGCAGCGACTGGTCGAAGGTCGGAGAAAACATCTCCTCAAAGCAAAAAAGGAAATGAAGTTTTGGGTATAATACAATAGTTTAAAAATATATACGTTTAAAATTGAAATTAATTTTTGTTTTCATTCAACAAAAAATAAGAAAAATGGTTATGAAAAACGATGTTTGTTAATATGATCTCCATGAGCATTGCCATATATTCTGTACACAATTCCATCTATGAATGTCATAAGATAACTCAATGGATATCTTAAGTAACGGCTTTGTCAAATTTCCCCTCCCAGCCATAAGAAAATCTTATGACATCCGAATAAAATCCTGATGTCGAAAGGTCATAAGACGTTCTTATGGATTTTGCCAGTTCTTTTTTCTGAGTGTATACTGCCGTTCTACGCATAATTGTCCCATGTTCAAAAAAGTGCAACTGAGAAAAACGCGATTGAAATTTCTCGACCGATTTCTGTGTTTCTACGCATAATTGTCCCGTGGGTTCCTATTCGCCCTATGTGTCCTTATTCACCCCAGTTAGCAGTTTATCACCTTTATTTGTGATTCTCTTGCTTTACAAAAGGTTAACAAGACATAATGTTTAGTAAAACTAATGATTCCGTGTAAGAAAATACTTGGTGGGACAATTATGCGTAGAAGTTTAACGATGGGACAAACAGACTTGGTGTTGTTTTTAATGAGTTTCCGAAAAAGCTACCAGTTTTTATGTGTTTTTCTTAAAGTACACATCAAACTAAACTTAAAAATGTCATAAAGTCAAAATCGACCAAAACTGACATGGGACAATTATGCGTAGAACGGCAGTATATTTGAAAAAAAATTAAAGATTCCAATAATTAAAAAAATATGAACTTAAAAAATTTCATATCAAAAAAATTTCAAAAAATTCAAAATTTTTAAAGTTTTAAAAAATTTAAAAAGAATCAAAATTTAAAAAGAATCAAAAATTTCAAAAGAATCAAAAATTAAAAAAAAAATAGAAAGAATCAAAATTTTTAAAACATTCAAATATATAATCAAGTTTTTGAAACCTTGATTTAATTTTTTTTTAAATTTTTGAAATTTTTTAAATTTTGATTTTTGAAATTTTTGAAATGATTGGAAATTGGGTCTCGTGGCGCAGGGGTAGCGGCTTCGGCTGCCGATCCCGATGATGCTATGAGACGCGGGTTCGATTCCCGCCTTATCCACTGAGCTTCTATCGGATGGTGAAGTAAAACGTCGGTCCCGGTTTCTCCTGTCTCGTCAGAGGCGCTGGAGCAGAAATCCCACGTTAGAGGAAGGCCATGCCCCGGGGGGCGTAGTGCCAATAGTTTCGTTTTTTTTTTTTTGGAAATTTGGAAATGATTGAAAATTTAAAAAAAAAATTATATTTTTGAATTTTTAAAACTTTTTAAATTTTTTTTAATTTTTAAAACTTTTAAAATTTTTAAAATAAATAAAAAAAATCTAAAGCCATAGTTTCAACATTTGCAAGGAAAAGGTGTTTTAAAATGCATTTTACACTAGTACAGTTGTTTTGCAATCATTAGTTTTGCGTTAATAAACATAGAAAATTTTCAAAAATTACTAAGATTTTTAAATCAATTCAAACATGCTAAAAAATGATTCTAAACGCAGGGGAATACATTTTAAATTGATTTCAGCTGAATTCACTCAAATTACCATTGAAGTTTTGAAGATTTTTGAAAAACATATTTTTTTTGCCCCCTGATTTTTTGGGCCAACTTTGAAGGTGGGAACAAAAACTTAAAATAAAATTTGTACCCGAGTTTGTACCAGCCTATTACATGAATTTGAGATTTTAGCAAGGATTTTAGAATTTTAAATTAAATCTAACATTTCTAAAAATAATTTAATATTAAATCCAAGATTCTTCAATTTTAAGAATTTAACATTTTATAATTTTTTTAATTTAAATAATTTTCAATTCCTTATTTGAAAAATTTACATGTCAGATTTTTTTTTTTTGTATTTTAGAATTGAAGAAAAAAAATGCAGTTCAATGTTTTGGCCCTTTGAAAAACACCCCACAACATAAATAAAAAGTCCTGTCACTCACACACTGGAACAAGTTTGACAGTTTTCATCAGAAGAGTTCCAGAACATCAGCAAAATATACGTGTAAGTTTTTTTTCCTCCAGAAAAACTGGATTTTTCTCCGTTTCTTTCGGATGTTCCGCGATCCGCTGTAAGTGTGCGGTCCGAGTGATCCAAGGACAAGTGGCAACTCCGCCCGGATAGCTAGTTTGAAAAGCGGCCCGCGAACAAATTCGAAAGGCCAAAAAGTACCGTAAAAAGTGGGTGGAGAAGAAGAACAAGAGCCGTCGCGAAACGCCCGCGGGAAGAAGATTCTCCAGAACGATGATAAGTTCGGCGAGCAACATTGAGTTGTTGGACGGTTCCGACACCGAGGACAGCAAGATTCTCAAGTGGAACCTGCCGCTGAAAGAGCTGTTCCGGATGGCTTGTAGCTTCTATAAGGGTGAGTTGGGGGATGTCTGGGAGGTTTTCTTGGGTTGTTTGATGATGTTTGCTTTTTGGTTTTTTTTTTCAGAAAAGTCCGGCAAGGCGATTCACCTGAGCTACGAGGACAACCTGAAGCTGGTGGCATTTACGCAGCAGGCTGCCCATGGTCCGTTAGATTTGGTCAAGGCTCCACCGCTCGGAATGTTCGACGTAATTGGGAAGGACAGACGCATTGCGTGGCAACATCTCGGAACCATTACGAAGCTGCAGGCCATGGAGGGCTTCATTGACCTGCTGGATCGACTCTGTCCACTGTTCAAGCCGTACGTGGAAGCGATCAAGAAGGATCGCGAGGAAAAACTGCGACAAGCCCAGCTGGAAGAGGCTCGACAGCGCGAACAATTGGAGAGCGAAAAAGAGCAAATGGCCGAACAGAAACGCATCGAGGACGAGAAGAACCGCGAGGAGCTGCAACGACGCCAGCTGCAGGACGCACTCAACCAGCAAACCTATCACCAGTTTAAGGAGTACGCCGAGAAGCAGTTCCCGGGCAATCCGGAACAGCAAGCCATCCTGATTCGGCAGTTGCAAACCGAACACTATCACCAGTACATGCAGCAGCTGCAGGCTCAGGTCGCCAGTAACTATTCGCACCAGATGAGGACGGCACCGGACGCACAAGAAGAGCTCAACGGAACGGATCAGCAGCAGCTGCTGCAGGTTGGCCAGCAAACGGATCTGGTTGTGAGCGCCAAAGAGAGCAGTCAGCTCGAGTACAAAGAGCAGTGCGAAAGTGACGACGAGTCGGGAGGTGAGTTTCAGAATAACAATTTTTATTAAAAACAAAATTAAAAATTTACCAAAAAAAAAAAATCAGCAAAAATATCAAAAAAATAACGAAAATGGCAAAAGATGAAAAAAAAAACAAACCATTAATAAGTTTTAAAAAAACATCAAAAAACTGAAAAAATTACAACCAAAAATGCAGTGATTGCAAAATTTACTGTAAATTACAAAATTTACAAAGTTTACCAAATTAACAAAATTTACAAAAGTTACAAAATGTTCAAAATTTACAAGATTTACGAAATTTACGTTTACAATTCACAAAATTTACAACGTTTACAAAATTTACAAAATTTACAAAATTTACAAAATTTACAAAATTTACAAAATTTACAAAATTTACAAAATTTACAAAATTTACAAAATTTACAAAATTTACAAAATTTACAAAATTTACAAAATTTACAAAATTTACAAAATTTACAAAATTTACAAAATTTACAAAATTTACAAAATTTACAAAATTTACAAAATTTACAAAATTTACAAAATTTACAAAATTTACAAAATTTACAAAATTTACAAAATTTACAAAATTTACAAAATTTACAAAATTTACAAAATTTACAAAATTTACAAAATTTACAAAATTTACAAAATTTACAAAATTTACAAAATTTACAAAATTTACAAAATTTACAAAATTTACAAAATTTACAAAATTTACAAAATTTACAAAATTTACAAAATTTACAAAATTAACAAAATTTACAAAATTTACAAAATTTACAAAATTTACAAAATTTACAAAATTTACAAAATTTACAACATTTACAAAATTTACAAAATTTACAAAATTTACAAAATTTACAAAATTTACAAAATTTACAAAATTTACAAAATTTACAAAATTTACAAAATTTACAAAATTTACAAAATTTACAAAATTTACAAAATTTACAAAATTTACAAAATTTACAAAATTTACAAAATTTACAAAATTTACAAAATTTACAAAATTTGCAAAATTTACAAAATTTACAAAATTTACAAAATTTACAAAATTTACAAAATTTACAAAATTTACAAAATTTACAAAATTTACAAAGTTTACAAAATTTACAAAATTTACAAAATTTACAAAATTTACAAAATTTACAAAATTTACAAAATTTACAAAATTAACAAAATTACAACAATTGTAATCAACAATTTTTTAAAAATTTACCAAATTAATTTTGAAATTCTTTATGTTTGACATTTATTTTACAAATATATTTTTTTCTCAAATGTTTCAATTATTGACATTGACAATAAACAAAAATTTAAAAAAATACAAAAATTGCAATATTGACCAAATTTGCAACTTTTCATATTTTTATATGTAGTACCAAAATTTACAATTTTTTTCACAATTTAACTTTTTAACGCTTTTTTCAAATTATAGAATATTATTTTCTATCATTTTCCAATCTCTAAACAAACTAGGTCCGTCTTTTTTTTTTGTTTTTTTCTGTGCCTCAATTTTTTTTCGATGCTATCTTAAAATAATTGATCGATTTTTAACTCATTAATTTATTTTTATGATTTTAGTAATCTTAATATTTTTTTTTTAAATTTTGATTGTTTTTTTGTTGACAAATTGATAATTTTGAAAATTTAGATAATTTTGGTTAGTTTGATAATTTGATAATTTCAATGATTTTGATTAAAAAGTTCATAAATAATAATTGATTGATTTTTTTTAATTTTGATAGTATTGAGAATACTGTAAATTCGGATAATTTTGATAATCTTGATACTTTTCATAGTCTTGATAATTTTATTTCATAATTTTGATAGTTGGGAAAATTTATTTTTTTGATAATTTTAAAAATTTGGATAATTTTGATATTTTTGATAGTTTTGGGAATTTAGATAATTTGTAATTTGTATAATATTGGCTTAATTGATAGTTTTGATATTTTTTCAAGTTTTGATAATTTTTGTAGTTTTGACAGTTTTGTTAATTGTCAATATAAATAACATTGATAATTTTGATATTTCTGGGAATTTAGATAATTTGTAATTTGAATAATATTTGTTTAATTGATAATTTAGATGTTTTTTTTTTTAAATTTTGGTAGTTTTGACAGTTTTGTTAATTGTCAATATTGATAATACACTCAAACCCCGATGGTCTGATACCAACTGTTGTCAAACGAACGGGGTCACTTTTTAGTTTGACACCCTTTTTACACGGAGTTCACACACATCACCAAACGTTTGTTTTGATAGTTCGTCACTTTTTAGTTTGACTTTGACCAACCAACGGGGTACAAACTAAACAAGTGTCAAACTAAAAAGTGAGTAACCACCGGGGGTTGAGTGTTATTGGATAATTTTCATAATTGATTGATTTTTTTTTTGTAGTTTACTTTTTATATAATTTGATAGTCTTGATAATTTTCATAATGTTTATAGCTAAGATTATTTTGATAATTTAGAAAATTTTGATAGTTTCAATAATTTTGATGTTTTTGATAATTTTGGTAATTTTTGATAATTTGTTATTTTAATAATGTTGGGTTTCATTGATAATTTAAATAATTTAGATAATTTTCATATTGTTTTTTTTTCATAATCTTGATACATTTGATAATTTAAATTATTTTTTTTGTATTTATTTAGGACCTTTTAAATTATTTTCATATTTTGATAATTTTAGTAATTTTGATTGTTTGGATAATTTGGATAACTTTAATAAAAATTAATTAAAACTGGTTATTTGATCACTTTGTCACATAAAAATCAACTTCACTCTTGCAGAGTACGCAGTCATCAGCCCGGCCAACATGTGGACAAAGCCGGACATCAAGCTGTTCAAACAGGAAGTGACCTCCGGCAAGGGCGACGGCGTGATTCGGGTTGGCCACGGCGACACTGTAACGGTAAGATTATCAAACTCTATAATTTAACCTTTTCTGACCAATGGGAAATTCATCCGACAGGTTCGCGTTCCCACGCACGAGGGCGGTTCCTGCCTGTTTTGGGAGTTTGCCACCGACAGCTACGACATCGGGTTCGGCGTGTACTTTGAGTGGGGCAAACCGCCGACGACGGAAGTTTCGGTGCACATCAGCGAGAGCGACGAGGACGACGACACGCTGGAGGACGATGATTGTGAGTTTTTTCCCCCCAGCTTGAGGTTTTGAAAGTCTTCTAATTAATATTTCTTTGATCCCAGCCGTGGCCTGTGTGGACGACCTCGAGTGTGGTGGGCAGCAGGGCCAGCAGCAGCAGCCCAAACAGTACAGCAGCGGGGCCAGCAGCTCGCTCGCGAACCGGAACCCGATCTCGATCATCGTTCCCATCTACCGGCGCGAGTGCCAAACCGAGGTTTACGCCGGTTCGCACGCCTACCCGGGCGAGGGAACGTACCTGCTCAAGTTTGACAACAGCTACAGCCTGTGGCGCTCCAAGACGCTCTACTACAAGGTGTTTTACACGCGATAATCAGCACAGGAACGTTCCTTTTCGTTATTTTTTAAGGTTTTTTTTTGGGTTCGTCACTCCGCGACGTCGTTCGAATCCGTTTCGAAGTGGTGAGGCGAAGAGCACCAGGTTTTAGTTACAGTGAGAAAGAATGACGCCCCCTTTTTGTAACAACTATCGAACTGTACCTTTGACAGAAACAGACACACACACACTTTTTGCACACAAAGTCACAATGTGAAAAAGTAGCTAATTTATTGAGAGGCGTAAAAAGAAGCAACAGTTGTTTGTTAGTTGAATAGATTTTAATCTTAGGCTCGTATCTTTAGAGAGAAATAAATTAACAGAAGGACATTTTCGGAACAGTTCGGAACCAACCTTTTGGTTTGCGTGAGAATTTTTATGTCAAGGTGCATGCTCTAGAGAAAACATAAAATAAAATATCGCTCTATTTATAGATGTAACCATTTTGAGAAGATGATCGAATAACCGAACCCCAACCAAAAAAAGAAATCATAATCGTTCTCTAAACAGACAAGGAGCAACAACAAACACAAATAAAAAAAAAAAACAGTTTCATGTAAATGGTCAAACCCCTGAGAAAAGAGTCCAATAAAGAGAACATTCGATGTCATGCCAAAACGTGCGCTATGGTTTGTGTGTTTCTTTTTTTGTTTTATTTGCATTTCAGCATGAGAAACTTCCTCCTCGGCGATGACGACGACGATGTCTATCTCGCAGCACGGTAGTTCTATTCATTGTTGAGTTATGACCCACTCTGGCTAGAAGAGGGTGGCGGAGGGATGATGATAGAGGGTGTAGGAGTCTCATCAGCAAAACTCGCAAAACTCTTCCACGAAACAAGCGGGAAACGAAAAAAAAAGAGGGAGAGATCAAGTGCGAATTGATGATGGTCACCTGTGACGAATTGCAGGGTGGCGAACATAGAGAAAATTATTCAAATTATCAACTTAAAAAAAAACTATTAAAATTATTAAAATCGGGATTGTCCAAAATATAAAAATTAACAGAAATTACAAAAATTATGAAAACTATCAAAATTATCAAAAGTCCAATTTTTTTTCACAGTTGAGCAATTCCAGCTCAAACCAGTATTTTTTCTGGTACTTTTGTACCCGGGCTTTCTAAAAAAATACACTGAAAGAAAACTACACGCAACTTCAATTACATTGTTTAGTTCGTATTTTTTGAGGAAACAGCCTAAGACGTTACAAAAAGGCTCATAAAACTTTGTAAATTTTGTAAACTTTGTAAATTTTGTAAATTTTGTAAATTTTGTAAATTTTGTAAATTTTGTAAATTTTGTAAATTTTGTAAATTTTGTAAATTTTGTAAATTTTGTAAATTTTGTAAATTTTGTAAATTTTGTAAATTTTGTAAATTTTGTAAATTTTGTAAATTTTGTAAATTTTGTAAATTTTGTAAATTTTGTAAATTTTGTAAATTTTGTAAATTTTGTAAATTTTGTAAATTTTGTAAATTTTGTAAATTTTGTAAATTTTGTAAATTTTGTAAATTTTGTAAATTTTGTAAATTTTGTAAATTTTGTAAATTTTGTAAATTTTGTAAATTTTGTAAATTTTGTAAATTTTGTAAATTTTGTAAATTTTGTAAATTTTGTAAATTTTGTAAATTTTGTAAATTTTGTAAATTTTGTAAATTTTGTAAATTTTGTAAATTTTGTAAATTTTGTAAATTTTGTAAATTTTGTAAATTTTGTAAATTTTGTAAATTTTGTAAATTTTGTAATTTTTGTAAATTTTGTAAATTTTGTAAATTTTGTAAATTTTGTAAATTTTGTAAATTTTGAAAATTTGTCACTTATCATGATCACAAAATTTGTAAAAGCAAACAATTTTGCACATACTGCAATTTAACGTATTTAAGTCTGAATTTTCAAAAAAATATTTTTAAATTAATTATGGGAAAATGACCCTGAGGACCATACGAAAATTACAGGCCTAAAAGGGTAAAAAAATATAAATTTGGTTGGTAAAATAAATGTTGTAAATTTTATACAGTTTGTAAATTTTGAGTAAAATGAATATTAATTAAATATAAGCTTAATTCTTTAAAAAAATATGCAAGCTCTCTTACCGTTAAGATTCGTTATTCATTTTATTCAACATAAACAGCTCAGCTGAGTCCACACCATGGATAATTTCTCCATTCCTCCATACCTTAACATACAGATTCGCAGATTTCACCTCATGTAGCGAGTTTTTTTTCGCAGAATCTAATCGCCTATTTGTTCCTATTCTGTTGTTTGTTTATCATACATTTTTTTTGTGCCGCAAATTTACCGCTTTTCTATCGTCGCCGAGATCGTCCGACGTTGATTTGGCAGCCCCAGCAAATTTCATTCATGAACGGTCCCCCGGACAGACAGGGGGAAACAGGCCTCATCTCTCACCCTCGCGCCCTTTAATGACTTGATAGCGTGTTCGCGGAGTCGGAGTCATCTTGGCCACCCTCGCCTTCCCATCCGCCGGGAGATGTTCTCGTTGTGATAAGCGTTGACAATTTCCTTGGGGGGATGCTGCTGCTGCTGAATGGATGCGAACAAAACAGGTAGATTAGCCAGCCAGCGCGCGACAATGCGAGATTTACGGCGTCCGGAATCGCGTTTCGATTGGGGGAGAACCGTCGCCACGTGGCCAAGCTGGGAAGAGATGCACGGGTTCGTCGTTGTTGCGCAACTCACTCGAACGTATGGGACACACGAGAGTCATGAACTAGGGGCGTACTTCCGCTGCTTGCAGGTGGCAAATGGGATGGATGAATCATCTGTGACTGTTGTGAGAGGTTAACGATACTACAAAACGAGGGAATTTTCCGTTGAGAAATTTTCTAAAAATTTTCATTTTTTTTAACACAGTCCATGCTCAATAACTCAATGTTTTGGTTATCGGTAGAGCGTCCAATTTCCCGGGGTTACAAAATTCCAGGGAAACGGGAAATTTTTAACAAATTTCCCGGGAAATCCCGGGAATTCCCGGGAAATTTGAAATTTAACGAAAATTATTCTGATCCTGTTTCTGATTAATATTTTGCAACAGAATTGCATAGAACAGCAACTTTAATGTCCAAATTGAGTGTGAGGATCAATTAATGGCTAGATACTTGTAAAAAATTGCATGCTTTGAGAAAATATTATAAATTTTCTATTGTTTATGCTGTCTTTCAAATCGTACCAAATCAAAAAAAAATATTTTTAGTAGTTTTTGTTGAGAAGTGCTTTTTTATTCAAAGTTTTTTGACAGTGAAAATCTATGCTCCATACCATACAAAAAATATCATGCAGAAGTAATGTTTTTATGGCAAATTGAAACACTAACTTGTGAATAAATAGATATTCATTGAAATTATCTTAAATATCTTATTTCTAGCGCTATATAACTTGAAACACTACACAGAAAATAAAAGTTGAATTTTGGAATGTTGAAAATTTGGTAGTTTGAATATTACCTCTTTTTTTGAGTAATATTACATACAAAATGTGTAAAAATGTGAACCTTGTGTGTGTGAAAATGTGAATTTTCTGGGGTAAAATTAATCATTTTTTTGACACAAAATCTGTCACCATTTCCTGATGAATATTACCATAATTTTTTTTCTGTGTATTTCATGAAATTAAAACTCAAAGTTTTACAATTTTTGAAGCGAGTTTTTGAAGATAGGTTGCATTCTTTGAGTAAATTTCATATGATACGAAGTTGTTTTATAATGATTTTTCATGGTTCCATTTATGGTGTGATTTTTGTGATATGGTTATATGGCCTAATGAATTAATTAGATAAAAATAGTTTTCATAGTGTAAAAGTGGTTGAAATCAAACGATATTTTTTTCATATTTAAAATTTACAACTTCAAACAATTATTTCTCGAATACTACTAAACAAATTCTTCTCCAACAACCCTTTTTGAAAAAATTAATTATATCAATTCAATTTTCATCCGATTTGGTCAAGGTTAACAAAAATGGTGAATATCTTATTTTCAAATGATATAACAAACAAGTCGTTAAAATAGGTTGTCGAAAATAAAATAGGTAATATTCATTCCATAATAGCGTAATTTTTGTTGCCCAACATATAAGCAAACAATATTCCTATCTGAATTAAACCTTGAGATGAAATTTACAGACAAGCTGAATAGTTCAATATGAACAGTAGATTGAAATGAATAAAATCAAATAAGGTTCTTTAATTATTATTTTTTGTATGATTTCAAAACAATGGTGCCAAAAAGGTTGGAAAATGTATACTTCCACTTGTACTTCGGAAATTCCCGGGAAATTTACAAATTTCCCGGGAAACGGGAAATATTTTTTTCCGGGAAATCCCGGGAATTCCCGGCATTTTTTTTCCCGGGACGGGAAATTGGACGCTCTAGTTATCGGATGTTCGATTATCTGAAGTTTTTTAAGCGCACATTATTAAAATTTTGATTGAACTTAAATATCGTAGTTTAAAAGACTTTCAGATATAAAAGGTTCTTGATTGCTTCAATACCATTGAGCCAATTACTTCATTGCTAAAATTGTTGCTGCTTGAGTATGTTTCTAAATTACTAAAAACTCTAAACTTTAGTCACGCAGCTTGTGTCCACTCATGTCAAAACATTAGTAGTTCTGATTGACTTAAGATAGAGAGAGACACAGCAGAAAAAAAAATCCACGACCACCCGCTGATCCACGTTCGAACGGTCGTAAAAGTGTGTCTTAATTGTGCGTTCCTAGAGGTCATTCATAAATAAGCCACGTCGACAGCAGTACCGGCTTGATTAGTCACTTTATCGAACGGAGCAGGATTTAGTTGACCTTTTTTTTCATTTCAAGTTGCCCGATCTATACGCGTCGCAGAGCTGACCTTTGCATAACTCACCTTTCCCCCCCGAGCAAGAACTGCAAAATCGCAAACACGCTGCCCTGGTTCAAGAAAAAAAAACTGTCTCGACTGCACCTGCATAATTTTTGCAGAATTTTTATCTCCCGCACAACCGGGTCAACCAGCTTCGCGGTATATCTCAGAGGGCGTCGCGACGTCGTATCGAATCAATTATAAAAAAATAATAATATTAAAAAAAGACGGGAACTCCAATAGCAGCAATAGCAGCTTCAGTAGCAATATGCAGTGTACAATAGTGCAATCTAATTAAAACAAGCGAGCACGGTGCGACGTCTAGTGATGATGGATGAGAGCAATTGGAAGTGTTCAAAAATAGGTGGAACTGACACCTTAAAAAATGAATCTCGTGTCGCGCTGTCGCTGTCCCGGAATCAATCCATCAAACGTGGCCGAGGAGCCACACTCGACACAGCTATCAGCTCAACCTTCGCCAGAGATGACCAGCCAGGGTCATCCGATATTTCTGTTTTTTAAAGGGTTTTATTGCAGGATTCACGCATTTTGAACGTTTTTGTATAATTCATGTAATCAGTTTTTTAATCATTTACAGTCGACTCTCTGGTTGTCAATATCCAAGCGACCGTCGAGGAAGAGAATCATCAGTTTATAGAACGATGAAAAATGAAAACTTGATTGAAAATATTTTTTTCTGGGTAGCTATGGGAGAGAATCATGGCAACGTCCATCAAACAAAAACAAACTAATGTCAAACACCCTTCAAAGCTTCGTTTCGCCAAGAAAAATGTCTATGCAAGCCATGAGAAAGTGAAATTATTGACAACCGGAAGAGATGTTTAAAGCAAACAGAATCCAAGGGACCGTCGAGGAAGAGATCCTTCAAGCAAGGGAAAATATCGAGGAATGAAGATAATTGAAGTATGCAGATTGAAGGAACTGAAGAATTCATCGATAGATGGAGAATTATTGATATCGAGAAGATCGACAGCCAGAGAGTCGTCTGTATTATTAACAAGCTAAACCCGACAAACTTCGTCTTGTCTTTTTTATGTTTCTTGACGTTTTTAGCTTGTTTCCTTATTCAGCCTCCTGTGATCAACAGGAGGCTGAATAATTGGCTAAAGTTGTCACTTTTTGGCATAAGAACCTTCCATGGACTTATACGAACCCAACGCAACAAAGGGCACCTCGATCCGACGTTCCGTGTTCGCGTTGGTATCGAAATTTTCTAAATTACTTGGATTTAAATAGCTCAAAACATTATCATTACGACAACTTCTGCCAGTTTACACCTTAATGCAAGCTTTAAATATCAGAGCGCACTCAAAAATAAACCAACTCGATCAAATTAATCAAAACCCCCTAATTCTCGAACATTGAAATAGGCCACACGCGGAACGTTTTTCGGATTAGGGCCCGGGAGATTAGCATGATTAGATGGCATCCTTCAACTTGGCTCAAGTTATCTCTCCGCGCGTATTACCCGAGTCAGGCGCTAGAAATTAACACACCGAGTTCGTGGCCAGTCTGAAGCGGATTTTTCCGACTTTTCCTCCAACTGCTCTGTTTGGCGCTGAGATGTACGTAGTCTGTACGATGGACGTACTTCTTCTGTACACATTCGTGTGATATGGAACCCAGAGGGGGATGATGTGAAGAAGCGCGTTGAATAATTTAGAATGATTTGTTTCCATTTTGTTTCCTTATCGTGTGCGACTTGATTTAATTAGGAAGGTAAATATAGATGGCAGGTTTATCGTAACGGTGCCACCGTCGTCGTTGGAAACAATATTTAAGACGTAATCTTGATATATGTGAACACATCTTGTACGAAGATTGCATTGTGTTTATTTATTTAGATTTTACCTGTTGCTCAAAGACACGAGCCTGTTTTCAGTTTTGAATTCTCTTCTATAAACTTGCTAATTTGTTAGTGATGATTCAGCTGATATCCGGAAATAAAATATAGCAATAAAAAAATAGTTAAATCGTTTTGCATCTATAATTTTGATTATAATATCTACATTCTCATGTTTATTATCGTTTTCGTGTTAATTGAAAAATCATATTTTTGAGCTGTCATCGCAGCTTTCCTAGATAAATTGAAACCAATCACCATATTTTATATCCTTGAAGTACCTGTATATTCCATCTTCTCTGGTCAAATGAAATTTGAATCTTTGAAAATAAAATAATCTGTTCAAACCTTTTCTAAAATAAAGAAAAAAATTACGAGAGTTAATTTGGATCCGTAGTTTTCGAGTCAGATAAAAAAATAAGTATAACATCTGAACACTGAAACAATACTGAAAAAAACTGATTTTTGTTGAAAAAGCAGAATTCTTGAGCCTTTTTTGAAAAAAAAACACCGAAAACATCAAAAACAAAATTGGTTCATTGGACTTTTCCAGATAAAAAATAGAGCACAAAAGAAATAATATTGCCATAATTTTGTACGTCAGGATTTTTGTCATTTTTTGAACGGCTAATTTCCATTTCCAATCAATTTTGTGAGTCCATTTAGTTTTATAACTGCTCTTTAATAAAAGTAAAGCTGATATTTTTTAAGGATTTGCAACGGTTTCTTAAAATTGGAATAATTTCAGCTTGATGCATTTGGTAAACAAATGTTAGGTCTACTGACATTCTTTTTACTTTTAAGATTTTATGAAGAAAATAAAACCAAAACCCGTTTTGAGTAAATGAAAAGAAACTTAAGATTTTTTCGCACCTTCAAAGAAAACTGATAGTTGGGCAACTCAACCAGAAACCATCCATTTTGTTTATTTTTATTGGTATCTAAATAGTGTAGAATCTGTATCTTGAGAACGTTTTTTTCTGATGAATATGGTGTCTTCAGCAAATTTTTAGGCATACATGACAATTCGGACAAAGTAAAACACTTTTTTTACTTGAAGACTTCCATCATTGTCATGATTTTTGGTTCAAAAATATAAATTTTGCGTCGCTTTCAATATTTTGACAAAATTCCTTCAACAAGTTGTTTAGAATTGTGCCCTACACATGCTGATTCCTTTTGGTAACGATTATCCCATTCTTTGTAAAGTTATGGAAATCGTCATTTATCAATGATTGCCAACTAGGACGTCAATGACTGTACCACAAAATTATATAAATTTTGAAGCACATTTGATTTAGATCAATAATTCTTTCAGTGGCTTCAAGAAGGCAACAACCAGCACATGCTGATTCCTTTTGGTGCAGAAATTCTAAAAAATGAATTTAATACAGAATAATGTATAGTGATGATCAATTTTCTTCAAAAATGATCAACGGCTTCACCTTAAGAGGATCACCAAGGAAAAGTTTTGAGGAAAAACAATATTTGACTGTGTTGCCATTTTTTTCAAAATCCAAATCGGACCTGATATCAAAAAGTACTATACAGAAATATAAGAGACAGGAAGAAACTCAAGAATCTTTTTGGCATTTTTCCAAGTTTGAAATAGAGGCATTTGTTTTGAAAAATATTTCTATTCGATTCTGTTATTTTTGGCAGAGTAGGTCGTTCGGGAATGAAAGGAAAAGTATGTAGTATCACGACGGAATCGCAAAAATATGTTTTTCGATAATTTCCTATAAACTTATCTAAGATTCGACCTCTTTGATGCTGAGGTACATGCTTAAGGGGTTACATACATCTAGAAAATCACAAAATTTCTTATTACAGAAAATTTATTGAATCCACTAAAAACATGACTTACAATCACTCCTAAAAGTTTCATGAAGATATTAGATGATTAAACTGAGTTAGAGACGATTTTAAGATCAACATTTTGCCATGCGCAAAGCGGACTGTCAAACCTTCTGAGCGATATCTCGAGATGGAATGGACCGAAATAGCTGAAATTCGGGGTGAAGACTCTCAAGACTTATCCTCTGTGCATAACGAAGCTTGATTTTGAAATTTTGCTTTTTAAAAAAATACAAAAATCAAGAATTGACGATTTTGTATATGAAAAACACAAAAATGTTTTATCTTTTTGCCTTCCTCACCTTACTGAGGAAAGGCTATAAAATCACTCGAAAACTGAACTTCTCAATTAGACCTCCTAGACCCACCTTCATGTACACCTATCGACTCAGAATCAAACTCTGAGCAAATGTCTGTGTGTGTGGTGGGATGTTGATCAAAAAATTGTCACTCGATTATCTCAACATTGGCTTAACCGATTTTGTCCGTTTTGGCGTCATTCGATCCGTCTTGGGGTCCCATAAGTCGGTATTAAAAATTATGCAGTTTAGTTAAGTACTTCAAAAGTTATGCTAAAAAAACGATTTTAACAAAAGTCCGGAAGATTGTAAAAAGGGTGGTTTTTGTAAGAAAACCCGGCATGTTATACATTTTTAGAAAGGTATTTAAAAGACCTTTCCAACGCGTCCAAGACATTGAAAATCTGATAACCCTATCAAAAGTTATTACCACTTAAGTGTTATTTATGTACTTTTTGGAAGCCGGATCTCAGATATCATGATGAAAACGTTGCCCGGATCTATCATGCGACCTATCGTTGAACATGTAATCAAAAGACCTTTCCAACGCGTCCAAAACATTGAAAATCTGACAACCCTATCAAAAGTTATAAGCACTTAAGTGATATTTATGCACTTTTTGGAGGGCGGTTCTCAGATATTTTGATGAAAACGATGTCCGGATCTATCATGCGACCTGTCGTTGGATAGGTAATCGAAAGACCTTTCCAATGCATTAAAAACATAAAAGATCTGCCAACCCTATCAAAAGTTATAAGCACTTAAGTGTTATTTATACACTTTTTGGAGGCCAGATCTCAGGTATTTTTATGAAAACGTTGTCCAAATATATCATGCGACCTATCTTTGGATAGATAATTAATAAGCCTTTCCAACGGGCACAAATTGAATTGCAGATTTGACTACGCTATCATAAGTTGTAAGCACATAAGTGCCCTGAAATAATAATGAGATGAATAATTAGTCAAATTGATAGAACACTTAAAGGTCCGCCCTATTTTGGATAGCATTACCTTTTAAATGTGAGGAAGGCACCAACCACCTAAGGGTGGATTAAGTAATGTTTTTTTTTTAAATAAGTTTTTTGAAAATCGGCCTTCGTCATGCACACAGTACTGGTTTAACGAGTCTTCACCAAAATTTTGAGCCGATTTGGTCACGGCTGTGTTGCGATATCGTGGCACCCGTATTTTTGAAACTGCTAACTTCAAATTGCTATATCTCGGCAAAGATACAACCAAATGTCTTCAAATTTGAAAACAGATTTTAAATAATATTAAGTGTGTGCTCTCACCAACCTCTGACTTTTTTGTCGATTTAAATGTATGTAACCCCTTAAATAGAAACAAATTGTTGTGGAAAAGTATGTGTTTTGGTTATCAGTCAAATTGTACTCAACTTTCAAACATTTGTAAAGGGCTTAGGATGTAACATTAGGCCCTTTTCAAGGCCTGAGTTAAAAATGTTAATTTAAACGAAAACGTACCGATAGCGGCTGGATTTGTAACTTATTTAATACACTTTTCTGAGAACTTGTGAAATTCTTATCAATCTGTTCATAATAAAAAAAAAATGAAAAAAAAAAATGTTTTTGATGGATATTTCACCTAAAGAGAAAAATGATGTACCTACCAGCCATTTGACACCGTGTTTTTGTTACAATTGATTTATACAATTTTATTTTTTAAATCACGGCTGGTGAGTCAAGAAGATCTTCTTAAGAAGTTCATTTTATAACCTATCCTTAGTAAGGTGAGCAACATGTTTTCAAAAACAGAGATTGTTTACCTATAAAATCATCTAACTGAAATTTTCCACAAAAAATAACAAAATCAAATTTACCCTATTCCCGCACATGTTGTCCCCAGCCAGCAACCGGGACAAACTTCGGTATGACGAAAGTGATCTCACGAGAGTGTGCTCTGCTTTGCTCAAACCTTATCAAAAAATGTTGACAATTTAAATTATCACATCTTGCGCGCCGGGCCGTGGAATACCTCTGCTTTGCTAGGGAGAAGATGATTTGGTGCCACCACTGACTGTGTTGTGTGTGTGTGGATGTGATAACAGAGAGAGAGAGAGTCTCCTGGTAGTTGGGTACCTTCATCAAATCAGTTACGAAAGCAGCGAAAGATAAACACCATGACGAGCGTTTGTACTGAGATGCAAATTTTGTAACAATATGAAGTAGAAGAGCTCTGACGAACGGGAGCAACTATATAGCCTGAGGGCGCTAAAGTGTGATTTCAATTTTAAATACTTGAGCAAATATTCGGCCAAGCTCCGCTTCCCTGGGTGGCTCGTGTGCACCGAGTTAAGCCAAGTATTTTGAATTGCCTTGGCATCTCTCTCACTCTATCTCTCGGGGTGCTCCACATTCAGGGCTGGGGTGAATTTACGAGCCTGAGCTGGTAGTCCGATCCTTGACAGGAATTTTACACCCTCTCGACAGGGCAGGGTTAAAATTTATGAATTCAAAATACGACCAAAAGGTCAACCTTTTTTGCGGTTTTCGCACTGTTGCTGCCCTGGGTCAATCAGTGGGTCTTGCGGGTTGCACACACCCCAACTAAAGTCATTATGCGTAATTAAGAAATGCTGCTGCTGCTGCTGCTGCACTTGAAGGGTATCAATTTCCGAAATGCATTATAATTATATCGTTGTGGCACGACTCTGGTTTGGTCATTTTTCACCGTCGCACCGCGACACCATCTTGGGGCATGGAAGTCTGGTCTCGTATCGACGATTGTTGATGCCCTCAAATTAGTACGCGGTTAATGATTGCCACCGACGGTTGCAAATGGTGGGAAATTTGTATTAATTTTAGTGAGAACTGTACTAGTTTTGACCGATTGATCAATGTTTATCGATTTTCTTGAATATTCTAAACGCTCCCGATCAACGCATCATTGAAGTCACCCAGTTTTGCACGTGCAACGCAAAAACAGGGAAAATCTACGTTATAAAGCATGCTGTGCGCAAACTCCAAAAAGCCGTCATTTTATTTTAGATGCTCTATAAATCATCGAAACTGGCATCCTAAATAATACAAACAAACGTCACCGTTCCATGAGAGTGAAAAAATTGGTTTAATTTTAGTTACAAGTCATGCGCGATGGTCACTATGGTAAAACCTCGTTTGTTGGATTGAAGCTCAAATTAAAAACCAAACATTTTTTTCGACAAAACATTGTGGTTTAAGACCAATTTTTTTTTCAAAACGTTGGATCAACAATATAAATATCAACGTTTTAAAAATCTAAATAATGAATTTCTTTGAAACTACCCAAAATAAACATTTTCAAACTATCGACACCCGACTGCAGCATCTCATTGATGTGATAAAAAGCGCAGGCTCGTGATAAAAAGAGAAGATTTGTTAATTTTACACGAATCCGCCGTAATTAAATTATCGCATTATACACCGCACATTTCAAGCAGAACCGATAAGTTGCTCCAAGGAGCGCCGGATCGATAATTTAAATTATGGAATCAATTGCTATCGCCGTCAATTTATCAGTAAATATCAACCATTATGCAACACACAGAAGTGGAACGTCATTGACTTTTTCCATAATATAAAACGTGTCGTGTCGCAGCTGGCAGATATTTTCTCGGAAACTTGTGCTCTCGTTTGAGGCTCGCGGTAGCGTAGGCGTCATAAAATGGTGAATTTAACTAGTTAATTAAAATTCAGAAAGCCAACAATCTCGCCAGTATGGAAATACGCACTTTTTGCAGCGCACCGCGTCCGAGGTGACCTTTGGATGTTTTCCTCCAATATTTTAGTGTCATAAATCAATTTAGCGGCTCCGAGAGGATGCGGGAGATAGATGAGAACGTGCGAGTGCACTTTTGCAAACTTAATTTATCAATGTTTCGGAGTTGACATGGTTGGCGGAGGCGCCACCTTTGTAAACGATGTTTTGAAAATTTGCAGACATTTTTAATTTCAAAATATTTTTCAAATAATAATTTTAAAAAGACAAAAACTCTGTCTTTTGTTTGAAAACAAAACAAAGATTAAAATAATTTTTTGAAAAAGGCTTGGCAATCATTGATGAATGCAATCATAATTGTTAGGGTGTAATTTATTATATGTTAATGCATATTTGTCCCACATTATTTTTTGTAGCAAATAACGACGACCGCCATGAGCTGAACAGATGTAAAACATCATTTAACGATTAGTCTTTAGCCAAGCTCAAAAAAAATTGAGACAACATTTTATTTAAAAAAAAATAGCTAAAAGTATCAGATGGCGTTTTATAAATATGTATTAAATATATGACACATTCTTGTACATCATGAATTTGCTTATTGTTTCATTTATATTTTTTGAAAGAAAAATTTTATTCTTATTTTATATTGACCAGATCATGAAGAACAATAAGGCTACTGCAAATTTTATTTTATGATTTTGTGCCCCATCTCTTCAAAATTTCTTTAAAAAAAGAAGGGCAAAATAAAATAACGATTGATTAAAATAGAGATTATCATTGAATAACTTGTAAAATCTATTGTAAACTATTCAGAATATTTTGCATATTTATTATTATTTAAGAGCGAGTCCACGAGCAAAGCATACCCATCTCGCATCGACCTCACCAATCCGCCTGAAATTTTCAGGAGTTGTTTGTACATATAAAACTAGCATCTGGCCAAAATATGAGCACTCTAGGTCAATGGGAAGTGGGGCAAATCGGGACACAAAGTTTGAAGGTTCAAAAACGTCAAAAATCGTAAAAAGGCTGTAACTTGGGCAAAATTCAATTTAATTTCAAAATTCAAAATGCATCTGAAAGGACTTAAAAAATGCAACAAAATGCAGGGTAGAGCATCCCAATTGGTTGAATCTAAAGGGAGTTATTGGCATTTTAGTGAAAAAATAGCACAATTTTCAAACTGAAATAAAAAAGTGTTCCATCCAGATATCAACTCGGTTCGACCTGCAGCTTGTAGGGGACATCTGGGACTACCATCTTAGACTGAGAACGCTTTGGGTAAGGCAGTTTAACATATTAAATAGACACTTTTAATTTTAGTGAATTTTTTGGTTGTAAATTTTTGCTCGGGGGACCCCTTAGATCCCATTTTCTGATAATAATTTTATCATATTCGTGTTCCTGAGACAATTTCACAATAGAAACATGCATAAAAATGTTTATTTTCATCCATTTTAACCCTTTAAAAAATGAAAGTTAAAAAAATTGAGATGCTGCTTTTTTTCTGGTGTCATCTAGTATCCTTGGAAACGAACTTGAATTTCAATAAATGTGAATCGAAGAATACACAAAAAACACCCAACTTTTATGAGATTTTTTGATTTTTAAGTTTAAAAGTCAAATTTGAGGGGGAGCCCACGATTTTTTTTCGTTCAAAATTTTTGTGAAGATAGCCTAAGATGTTACAAAAAGACTCACGAAAAATGCAGGATGGAGCAACTCACCTAAAAAAATACAAAAATCATTTACTGAAACCGTTTTTTTGAAAAGTGCTCTAAACGTCAAAATTTTCAAAAACCGAATACGGGAATCGATTCTCCAGACAATTTTACATAAAAGTCTCCATATCGACCATTGTCCTAAGTCCAATCCTTGTAAAGTTACAGCGGTTTTAAAAATAAGAATGTTGAAAAAATAGGTTTTTTGATGGTTTTTGGCAATTTCTATATGACAGACTTGATTTTTCAGTCTCGTAAATATTTTTACCGGAAAGCTCGATAAATTTCCCATAAGTTTGTCTTTGACAACATTTAAATTGGATGTATGAGCTTGCAGATATAAGCTAATTACATTGCTCATAATTGAAAACATCATATTTTTTCAGTGTAGTATAGTAACCTGGATAGTAAATTAGCTTATATCTGCAAGCTCATACATCCAATTTAAATGTTGTCAAAGACAAACTTATGGGAAATTGGACGAGCTTTCCGGTAAAAATATTTACGAGACTGAAAAATCAAGTCTGTCATATAGAAATTGCCAAAAATATTTTATTCTCGGTGAACCTCGTTAGATAAATGTACGACTCGTGCTGAAAAAATCCTATTTTTGCAACTTGTTGCATAATAGTAGTTAATGCAACAAGTTGCAAAACGAAAATTTTTTCAGCACGAGTTGTACATTTATCCAACGTGGTTTACCGAGTTGGATAAATACGACAAGTGCTGAAAAAATCAAGTCTTGCAACGAGTTGCTTGCAACATTTTTTGCAATTCCGAAAAATGCTTCTTTAATGGAATTTTATGTCAAACATTCATGTGTTTAGTAAATTCATCGTTCAAAACAAAACAATATTGAGCAATTCCATGCCAAATAGGGAAAAAAGAAATATTTTGATAAATTCATTGAAATTTTGCATCATTGCTTCAAGCATAACTGTAATGTGTCTAAATTTCTCGTTTTTTGAAAATCAGGCTTGAAATTTGAATATTAGCATTTTGAATTGTTTCTGAATCTACTAAATACTAATTTAGGGTTTGTGATCTGAAATTTTATATTAAAAAAAAAAACAAATAGAGTGAAAATGTATAAGTTATCGATCATATTCATGTTTAAAATAGAAATTTGCAGTGAGATTTACATAACAATTTAAATAAAAATATAACGTTCTCAAGTCTATAACTTGAACCATTTAGGAATTAATTCAACGTGAAAATAGGTATAATTTTGAATTATCTATCCTGATTGTCGGAACAAAATATTCTGTTTTAATTTTAGAAATTTGAAAATTGGATAATTAATTGCCTATTATAAAATTTAACGGTACACATCAACCATAGCTTTTGCACCCAGATTTCTGCTACAGACATTTTAGTGTCTTCAAAACTACGAGTACTATCGATATGATTTTTTATTCATCCCCTAAATTACTGTCTTTAATGTAGAGCGTCCAATTGCCCATCCCAGGAAAAAAATTCCCGGGAATTCCAGGAAAAAATACTTCCCGTTTTCCGGGAAATTTGTAAATTTCCCGGGAACTTTCGAAATATAAACGGAAGTGTACATTTTCCTACCCTTTTGGCACCAATGTTTTGAAATCATACAAAAATAATAATTAGAGCACCTGATTTGATTTTATTCATTTCAATATACTGTTCATAACTAGAGTTTTTTTTTTGGAAAGGTCCTATAAACTATTGTCTACCATATATTTATAGGACCTTATCAAAAATATGAAATTTTACCCAAAGAATGCAACCATGTTTCAAAAACTCGTTTCAAATATTTTAAAACTTTAAGTTGTGATTTAATGAAATAGTGTTTTGAGTTAAATAGCGCTAGAAATTCGATTTTTTCAACGATGCAACGATTATCTTTACACGTTGAAAATACTTGTTCTGGAATAAGTTATTTGCACAGAAAAACATTACTTCTGCTTGCTTTCTGAGACAAATTTAAAGCAATTTTATTGTTGTGGAGCATAGATTTTCATTGTCCAAACACTTTGATTAAAAAATACTCCTCAGCAAAAAATACTCATAATAATTGTTTTTGATTTGGTACGATTTGAAACACAGCATAAAAAGTTTGAAAATTCATATATTACCTCAAAGTTGCATTATTTTTTACAAGCAGGAAATTGGACACTCTACTTCAATGTTATTTACAACAAAGTTTGACTATTTTTACAATCAGATTCTTGCAGGATTGGTTCCGTAAGTTTGACAATTTTGGACTAAGAAGACAACAACTTCTTTGGTTGCACCCTTAATCTGAGAAAAAATAGTTTCCCAGCGTTTTTGAAAAGTGCATTTTAATCTTTGAAAAAATATATATCCGTTCAAAATATTTTTCAGATGTCTGATCGATTGCAAACATCTTTCAACCTTAAAAATCCGTGTTCGCACCCGGCGTCAGTCAGCATGAAAGTCACCGCGGCGGAATCAGCGCGCGGTCGCCGCGACTAAATTATTAACGAGATATTTACAAGATAGCCACACAACCGGACCGAACCGGACCTATCCCCGGTCGTCCTGCCGCCCTCGAGTTTGCATGCTGAGCAAGTAGGTACCTACTACTGACTGCGCGCAACTCTAACCTCCAACAATCAGCCGACGACGTGATTGGTCGGTGCGTAAGGCGAAAAAGGGGCCAATTTGAGCGCAATTCAGGTGAGCCAGGTGAGTTTGTAACTGAACGCGCGCGGTCGGACAATGTCAAAACAAAGTTAAAGGTAAACCAGCAGCAGCAGTTGCTGGCGTGGTGTCGCAGGATCACAAGCAATGCGACGTAAACGACTTTTGGCCGATGACGGTGCTGTAAATCCCAAATTCAGCATGCTGACAGTGGTTGGTAGTAGCAGGACTTGGCACAAAGAACAGCAACGCCTTGCAGTCAACCTTTTCATTCATTGATTCATCAACGTTTTGTTGACCTATTTATGTGTTTATATACCAACATATAATACGCACAATCAGGTTTCATTTATTCTCCCCGTCGAGGACCTCTGCGCCGACCCCGTCAACCACCCCGAACATGGCTGATGTAATATTTATCGAAGTGGCAGGTATTGTTGCCCCGTTGAAGCCCAATGTCGCGCTGTTACACCAGGCGACGAGGCTTATTGGTTTTCCCTTTTACGAGGGTGACCTTTTTGGCGAACATTTAATAACACAAGTAGGTACCTTCCCCAACTGATGAAACCAGCGGCAAAGATCCAAAATGAGATCACCGACCATGCGACGACGGCGACGATCGATCTTATCGACCGTAAAAAATAAACTTGCCAGAAACACTCACTGTGAAAAATGCTTCCTCTGGTACCTTGTCTCCTTTTATTTTGACCCTGAATTCAGAAACTGGAAATGGATACAGAACACGCAGACTTATTTGTCGATTAATCGTGCAACTGTACATCACACTGCGTCATGGAAAGTAACGTTTTTTTCTCTGAACGAACAAATTATGCAGTGAACGCGTGATTTGAATAACCTTTTTAATAAGTCGGTGAATTACTTTGAAAGCATCTTTGTCACAGATTCGTCAAAACTGCGGAGAAACGAATAAATTATAATCACCTTTATAGTCACGTGTCAGAATCATTTTGAGAATTTTACGTAGATTGTTGTTTTTCACCACCTGATTAAAGAATATTTACGATTCAAAATGTTGTATCGGTTAAAACTATTTTTTTAGAAAAAAGTGTTCTATTTTTACGCCGATACCAATCAAAAATTTTTTTTTTAGATTTTTAGTAATTTAGACCGAAGCAAACATTTTTCAAAGTTCCCTTCCAAATTTGGTTCGAAAAAAATGTTTTTTTTTTTAAAAAGACTCAAATTTTTTAAAGAAAATAGAAGTCAAATCAACTGAAAATAACATGAAATTACTTTTTTTCTATTTTGTTCATCGGACTGCTCTGCCGCTCTAATCGAGTCCGTCCCATATGTAAAAACAGCAAGCCGAGTAAAACACAAGCCAAATTTGTCCCGCCCATAAGGGTACGTGTTAGAATTTCATGTAAAAGTGAATTTTCTACGGTTTTGTGGAACAAAGTACTTAAGTTTATCAGGTTTTCTTAATATTGACAAAAAAAATTATGGGACGGACATGATTTGAGCGGCAGTGCTGATTGTTAACATATAACGTTTTAAAGTATACATTTTGTGCTTTTCTCAGTGTCATCTAGTCAACCCTGATTTTTTTAACTCGTGAGATCAAATATAATTCGCAATATTTTTTTTTCATGAGCCTTTTTTTCTGAAAATTCCTAATTTAACCTACAACTTTGCCGAAGACACAAACACCCACTTTGTATGACCAGCTCGCAAAATTTGTCAGGAGCTTCAAAAAAAAAAAAACTTTTGGTACCGTAACATGTATAGATCATCGCTGAAATTTTGAAGTTATCGCAGTTTTAGTGAAAAAAGTAGTTTTTTTCCCGTTTTCGTAATTTTCCCATTTTTGCGCGTGGCTCGTCGAAAAACCCAGTTTTTATTTTCAAAAAATCGTATCTCAGAGTATTGAAAACATAACTTCACCATTTTTTTTATGTCATGTAAAACTTTCCGAGGAATCTGATAAAAATATTTTCAGACATAGGCTCTTTGGTCCCGAGACCTTCAAAACAGCATTTTAAGTTTTCATACGACCTTTTCAAATGTTAAGCTAGATTTTTGGAACTTCTTACTATTTTTCCCAAAAAACCAAACTAATCAACTTTCTTTTGCGCCTAAGACAGCTAAAATCGGATGATACATAGGATTAAAAAAAAAGTTTTTGCGAAAATCGACGAAAATTGCCATTTTTCGGACCACCCTAACACGGCGTAGGTCACCCTAATAGCCAAACAAAAAAATACGAGTCTGATTATTTCGGCCAAGGAACCCCCAGAAAAATTTTGAGCCCGATCGGAGAACTTTTTTGTCGAATCATGCTGTTTTCGTGCTGTATATTTATATTTTTTTTTAATTTCAGAATTAAGGGAGCGGAGCGGTCACGGACTGGTTACGGTGTTCGCTTTGTAAGCGAATGGTCCTGGGTTCGATTCCCATCTGCTCTCGATGAGAAAGTATAGGAAATATAAATCTAGAAACTCTGAACTTGAACGAAAAATCAAAGTGGCTCGAGTCGGGGTTCGATCCCCAGTCCTTTGGATTGGTGAGCAAAAATGCTAACCGCTAGGCCATCGCGACTTGGTGAGCTGTAGCTGGAATTAGGAATACTGTTACTACCAACTATATACGCGCTGGGTCCATTTGACAAGGGTTCGGAAATTCAAAATAACGTTAGAATCCAATTGATGCAAACGTATTTTAGGGCGGGGCTTGTCGATAAGAGCTAAGGTACCTCGCGCTCGGCTAGTCAGCGTAGAAATGTGTCACCGAAGCTCGACAGAGCTAACACCTTCCAAACGTCTATGCGAGTTATTTGCGTGTATAAAATGTAGACCTAAATATACATGGAAGCAACTCAATTTGTAAGAAGCGGCCCCGTGGTCCCGTTTATTTTAATTTCAAAATTAATGTTTGAAAATGTTTCTCTAAACGTCAAAAAGCGACGTGCGACAAGATAGCACGACAACGATGGGTTGAAAATGTATTTGTGTTTGGAAAAAAATTAATAAACAATTTTGAATCAGGCTTATGAAGCCCGCTTAAAAAATGTATTGCTCATTAACCATGTAAAACTAGTCAGAGTACACGTTCTTCAGTCCAGACATGGTCAAAACTGCATTTTAAAATGCACAAAAAAAATGATGATTATATTTATCAGAGAATGGAGACAGATTTTGTATCCAAACATGTGTTATATTACATCAGAAACTGATGAATTTTCATCAGATTGACATAAAAATAATTACAATAACCAAAAACTAGAACACGCAATGTAAACAATAACAAACACGTCTGGTTTGGCTGACCATAATGTGCAGCGTCACGAAGTTTGGTGTTTATAGTAGTCAGGTAAGTACGTGTGTCATACGCGTTCTGACTAAAATTCTTTTGTCCGGTTGTCGCACTTACAGCAATTTTCAGGATGTGTCAAGTTTGAAATCGTATTTTGAAGATCTGTGAGTTATTTTGCATTGTAAATTCCATTTTTTCGAAAGAGGAAAATATAAAATTGACTGCTCGAATAAATAACTAGGATTACAATTTAGATAAGGCAAACAATTAATTTTCAAGCCCTCGATAGTTAACGACAAAATAGCAAAATTCCAAAACAGTGAGTGAACACACACAGCAGGTAATGTGTAGGGCCCAAAATCGGTTCCTCATCAAAGCCCTAGGGCGGTTGACGTGTCGAATTCCAACTATTTATGTTAGCCTAATTTAACTAATGTGTCGTACGTGCCATTGACAGGCCACACAAATTGCCATAAAATCCAATCCAATTTATCACTTTGAGCCACCCGAGGTACACTCTTCCACAGCAGCCAGCAGGACAGGCGAAAGGTTGTTTTCATTCAAACTTTAGCCATTGAGAGCGAATGAACAAGTGAGTCAATCTGAGAGACCCTACGTCTCGGTGGCGTAAATCGATGTGGTGGTGTTACCTGCAGCTATAATTATTATTTTGGTTATAGATTTCCGAAGCGCCTCGCTGACTTTGAGTCTGTGGTTGTGGATTTTTTGTCTCATTTTGCCACACTTGAACTTGAAAAGGTCACCTCCACTCTCCGCCAGTCGGTCAGAGTTAGATTCAGAGGGGGTCGTCGAATGCCTCCGGGCGACGTAGCACACATTCACTATATTAGATACTAAATTGAATCAAAACTGGTAGATTTACGACCTGCAGACCTGATCGATGCATTCGGCGGAAGCAGGACGGAAGGAAGGAAGAAAGGAAGGGGAGGTTCCCGCCAGCAGCAGCGAAGAGAATGCTCTTGGTGGCTGTCGATAGCTGATTCTGCTGAAGCGAGAGAAGGATGATGATGATGAAGCGAATTGAAGAAAAAAATCACATCACGATCGAGATGTCGTATCTCGTTTGGCGCGGCGTGCGGGGATTTGAACGGCACAAACGAGACTTTTTTGTTTGCAGCTGATTTTTGACGGTTATCCTCCCGCTCACTCACTCGTTCACTCATTCACGAAGACCGTGAGTGTGCACGACGTAATTGGGACAGTCAAAAATCAATCAGAATAAGAACTCTTTATAATGTTGTCAAAATTCCAACTGAAACCCTGTTTTTAATCTGTGGGCTCGTTTTTAGATAAATCTTGAAAAAAAAAAATGATTAAAATGATTTGGTCGAACCGGTTCAAATTACCGTATCACAGCCATGACATGCGTTGTGTCAAAATTCTTCAAATAATCTCTGTAATCTGTTCTTGATAAACTTAATCTTATTTGGTATATTAAAATTTATAACAGTATGAAACGTTACTTAAAATAACTTCAATTTTTAAGTCTCTATTCGTGTCAAACACCTAGGAATGTTAGCTACCTTTATATTACCGTGGAACTTATCTCGTCCCAAGTTAAACGTGCACAGCTCATAAAAAAGCACTCCGTGCACATGTGTTGGCGGTTGCACGCGACACGCGAGGTTATTCACTACACATTGACTGACTGCGCGCGCGGTCGTCGTCGCAGTAACACAGATTCGCCGCCATCCTCCAGCCTGATCCGGTGGAGAACCTTTCATTTGCCTGTGGTATGGGCAGGTGTGGCACTGGGTCATAGTTTGAAAATCCTTTCGAATAATCCTAAAAACTGGCACTCCAGTACCTTCGAGTAAGACGTAGTCCTACGTCAATAAAATTAGTTCAAATTTGGTTGAGCTACTCTCGATTGCATCGCATCCTTGAACAACAACAAAATCTCAAGTCGAGCGGAAGAATGATTAGTCGCACGCGCTAAAATCCCTCGAGGGCAAACGCTCCAAAAAACCGGAATTAAGGGGAGGACAGGGCAGGTTGTGACGGTATGCGTCACCACCACAGCGGGTCCTCGTCGTTTTGGCCGGATCAATCGGTCTCACTCTCGCTTTTCGCGCGTCTCTCGCACCTTCTCGTCACTTTGCAAGGGTAATTCCCAAGAACTGGCGAGCAAACTCGTTTTCGCTTTATAGCGTGGCATTACCAATTGTCAGGGGCAACACGAACTGGATGCACAAGATGTAAACACTTTTTAAGCTGGCTGGCTGCCCATCAACAACAGTCGCACGTCGATGGTCGTGTTTACGAATAGAAAAAAACGGGATTTGGACGTTGGAGGAACCGACGGTGAATACTAAGCAACCTGCGGGCATCTCATTAAATCTCTCGAGAGGGTTGTCTGTTTTGATTAGCATGTTCTTGCATGGACTTTTTGTATTTTTTAAATTTTGTAGGAAGGGTTTTCATAGTTAGTCACATGAAAAAGCAATTTTTAAAAGATCGACCAATTTGTATAGTGCGTAATCCGCGTACTAACCAACCTTATATCGTAAATCTGGTCACCTCCAAGCTTCAACCGTTCTCGCCGGCAGGTTCAGTCATCGATCGATCGATGACGATCGATGGCATTGACATTGTCTCAGCGGTTTAGCGCGCGTTGGGACAACATCAAGTCGTGCGGCCGCAACACTTTGACTTTGGCGTAGCAAAATCAATTAATGAGAGTAACTGCAGCTGATTGGCTTTTGATGTATGTTTGGTTTCGCTAAGTGCCCTCCCAGGTAGCCCGAGGGGGGCTTCTTCTTCCTTGAAATTGGACGGGAGCGAGTGAGTGAGTGGTGAGAGGAGCGCGCGATTAAGTGTGAAACGTGATATGTGAAGTGCAAACGAAACACGAATGCAGTTTTGTTGGGACTATTTGTGATTACAAGAGGGGACAACTTGGCAGGTATAGTGTAGTTACGCAAATGACAAAAAAGACAAAAATGACCAAAATGACCAAAATGACCAAAATGACCAAAATTACCAAAATTACCAAAATGACCGAAATGACTAAAATGATTAAAATGACCAAAATGACCAAAATGACCAAAATGACCGAAATGACTAAAATGATTAAAATGACCAAAATGACCAAAATGACCAAAATGACCAAAATGACCGAAATTACCAAAATTACCAGAATGACCAAAATGACCAAAATGACCGAAATGACTAAAATGATTAAAATGACCAAAATGACCAAAATGACCAAAATGACCAAAATGACAAAAATGACCAAAATTACCAAAATGACCAAAATGACCAAAATGACCAAAATGACCAAAATGACCAAAATGACCAAAATGACCAAAATGACCAAAATGACCAAAATGACCAAAATGACCAAAATGACCAAAATGACCAAAATGACCAAAATGACCAATATGACCAAAATGACCAAAATGACCAAAATGACCAAAATGACCAAAATTACCAAAATGACCAAAATGACCAAAATGACCAAAATGACCAAAATGACCAAAATGACCAAAATGACCAAAATGACCAAAATGACCAAAATGACCAAAATGACCAAAATGACCAAAATGACCAAAATTACCAAAATGACCGAAATGACCGAAATGACGAAAATGACAAAAATGACCAAAATTACCAAAATTACCAAAATTACCAAAATTACCAAAATTACCAAAATTACCAAAATTACCAAAATGACCAAAATGACCAAAATGACCAAAATGACCAAAATGACCAAAATGACCAAAATGACCAAAATGACCAAAATGACCAATATGACCAAAATGACCAAAATGACCAAAATGACCAAAATGACCAAAATTACCAAAATTACCAAAATTACCAAAATGACCAAAATGACCAAAATGACCAAAATGACCAAAATGACCAAAATGACCAAAATGACCAAAATGACCAAAAAGACCAAAATGACCAAAATGACCAAAATGACCAAAATGACCAAAATGACCAAAATGACGAAAATGACCAAAATTACCAAAATTACCAAAATTACCAAAATTACCAAAATTACCAAAATGACAAAAATGACAAAAATGAAAAAAATACCAAAATGACCAAAATGACCGAAATGACTAAAATGATTAAAATGACCAAAATGACCAAAATGACCAAAATGACCAAAATGACCAAAATTACCAAAATGACCAAAATTACCAAAATGACCAAAATGACCAAAATGACCAAATGACCAAAATGAAAAAAATACCAAAATTACCAAAATTACCAAAATTACCAAAATTACCAAAATTACCAAAATTACCAAAATTACCAAAATTACCAAAATTACCAAAATGACCGAAATGACCGAAATGACGAAAATGACAAAAATGACCAAAATTACCAAAATTACCAAAATTACCAAAATTACCAAAATTACCAAAATTACCAAAATTACCAAAATTACCAAAATTACCAAAATTACCAAAATTACCAAAATGACCAAAATTACCAAAATGACCAAAATGACCAAAATGACCAAAATGACCAAAATTACCAAAATGACCAAAATTACCAAAATGACCAAAATGACCAAAATGACCAAAATTACCAAAATGACCAAAATGACCAAAATGACCAAAATGACCAAAATAACCAAAATGACCAAAATGACCGAAGTGACCGAAATGACCAAAATGACCAAAATGTCCAAAATAACCAAAATGTCCAAAATGTCCAAAATAACCAAAATGACCAAAATGACCAAAATGACCAAAATGACCGAAGTGACCGAAATGACCAAAATGACAAAAATGACCAAAATGTCCAAAATAACCAAAATGACCAAAATGACCAAAATTACCAAAATGACCGAAATGACTAAAATGATTAAAATGACCAAAATGATCGAAATGACCGAAATGACCAAAATGACCAAAATGACCAAAATGACCAAAATGACCAAAATGACCAAAATGACCGAAATGACCGAAATGACGAAAATGACAAAAATGACCAAAATTACCAAAATTACCAAAATTACCAAAATTACCAAAATTACCAAAATTACCAAAATTACCAAAATTACCAAAATTACCAAAATTACCAAAATTACCAAAATTACCAAAATTACCAAAATTACCAAAATTACCAAAATTACCAAAATTACCAAAATTACCAAAATTACCAAAATTACCAAAATTACCAAAATTACCAAAATTACCAAAATTACCAAAATTACCAAAATTACCAAAATTACCAAAATTACCAAAATTACCAAAATTACCAAAATGACCAAAATTACCAAAATGACCAAAATGACCAAAATTACCAAAATGACCAAAATGACCAAAATGACCAAAATGACCAAAATAACCAAAATGACCAAAATGACCGAAGTGACCGAAATGACCAAAATGACCAAAATGTCCAAAATAACCAAAATGTCCAAAATGTCCAAAATAACCAAAATGACCAAAATGACCAAAATGACCAAAATGACCAAAATGACCGAAATGACCGAAATGACGAAAATGACAAAAATGACCAAAATTACCAAAATTACCAAAATTACCAAAATTACCAAAATTACCAAAATTACCAAAATTACCAAAATTACCAAAATTACCAAAATTACCAAAATTACCAAAATTACCAAAATTACCAAAATTACCAAAATTACCAAAATTACCAAAATTACCAAAATTACCAAAATTACCAAAATTACCAAAATTACCAAAATTACCAAAATTACCAAAATTACCAAAATTACCAAAATTACCAAAATTACCAAAATTACCAAAATTACCAAAATGACCAAAATTACCAAAATGACCAAAATGACCAAAATGACCAAAATGACCAAAATGACCAAAATGACCAAAATGATCAAAATGACCAAAATTACCAAAATTACCAAAATTACCAAAATGACCAAAATAACCAAAATGACCAAAATGACCAAAATGACCAAAATAACCCAAATGACCAAAATGACCGAAGTGACCGAAATGACCAAAATGACAAAAATGACCAAAATGTCCAAAATAACCAAAATGTCCAAAATAACCAAAATGACCAAAATGTCCAAAATGACCAAAATGACCAAAATGACCAAAATGACCAAAATGACAAAAATGACCAAGATGACAAAAATTACCAAAATTACCAAAATGACAAAAATTACCAAAATTACCAAAATTACCAAAATTACCAAAATTACCAAAATGACCAAAATGACCAAAATGACCAAAATGACCAAAATGACCAAAATTACCAAAATTACCAAAATTACCAAAATGACCAAAATTACCAAAATGACCAAAATGACCAAAAACCAAAATGACCAAAATGACCGAAATGTCCGAAATGACCGAAATGACCGAAATGACCAAAATGACCAAAAAGACCGAAATGACCAAAACGTCCGAAATGACCAAAATGACCAAAATGACCAAAATGCCCGAAATGACCGAAATGACCAAAATGCCCAAAATGACAAAAAAAACAAAAATGACAAAAATGACCGAAATGACCAAAATTACCAAAATGACCAAAATGACCAAAAACCAAAATGACCAAAATGACCAAAATGGCCAAAATGACCAAAATGACCAAATGACCAAAATGACCAAAATGACCAAAATGACAAAAGTGACAAAAATGACTGAAATGACCAAAATGACCAAAATGACAAAAGTGACAAAAATGACCAAAATGACAAAAATGACAAAAGTGACAAAAATGACCAAAATGACCAAAATGACCAAAATGACAAAAGTGACAAAAATGACCAAAATGACCAAAATGACCAAAATGATCAAAATGACCACAATGACCAAAATGACCAAAATGACCAAAATGACAAAAGTGACAAAAATGACCAAAATGACCAAAATGATCAAAATGACCAAAATGACCAAAATGACCAAAATGACCTAAATGACCAAAATGACCAAAATGACCAAAATGACCGAAATGACGAAAATGACGAAAATGACAAAAATGACCAAAATGACCAAAATTACCAAAATGACCATAGTTACAAAAATTACAAAAATTACAATAATTACAAAAATAACAAAAAATACAAAAATTACAAACATTACAAAAATTACAAAAATTAAAAATATTACAAAAAATAACAAAAATTACAAAAGTTACAAAAATTACAAAAATTACAAAAATGACAAAAAATACAAAACTGACAAAATTACATAAATTCCTAAATTATCTTTGAACAAAAAAAAATGGACCCGAACACATATGTAGTTTTTTTAACTTTTTTTCAAATATCAAAAAAGCGGCCAGAAATTGTTGAGCTTTAATGAACAGCTAGTAGGGTAGAGTAGTCATCAATGAGACACGGGGAACAATGAGAAAATGGATTTCACAAGACGTAGTTTCAACCAATTAGGCTCATATTTGGGGGAAAGGTGTGTCTACTAGATACACGTCTGCCATAATAGTTGCTTTGGATATGGACGCTCCCTTGCAAAGTCATTCATACATGTTTGATTCTGGGGTGTAAAAGTAAATAATGACTAGAAATTACGCTTTGGCTCATAGGCTGCCATTAACACAAAAACTAATGTTTCTCCAAATTTCTTTCGTCATTTTACAGGGCATAAGTTAGGACCAAAATTTAGAATACACCCAGAATCCACGGCTGTCTCATTGTTCCTCACTCTTTTTGGCCCATGGGTAAAAATGAGACACTTTGATTTTTCTTCATTAAACTTTTCAAAATCCATGGAAATCTTTTGAAACATGAATTAGAAGTGATTTTTGTCATATTTGTTGAGTTTAAACTTTATTTTACCAAAAATATAAAGTTATTTGGTAAAATATATGGATTTTACGAAATTTAAATACTTTTTAATATAACTTTTGTTAATTGAAGTTTCATGTTGACAAAATTGCTTGAAAATGTTCAAAGAAAATCACCTGCAATGATGTTTTAATAGAAAAGTATTGATTTTTGTAGAGTGTCTCATTGTTCCTGCCAAGTGCGTCTACAATGAGACAGTAGAATAACTCTGGCTGTAGACGTCAGATCGATCTCATATTTTGGTTAATGTTAGAACACATTAATAGAAAGAAAATGCAACAAAAAGCTCATTAAAACATGATGATGAAAAAAATGCAAAAATTGTTGAAAGTCAAAAACCAAAAGTGTCTCATTGATGACTACCTTACCCTAAGTCGCATGTTAGCTAATCAATTGCATTCACAATTCTTGTTCTATTGAAAGGCGAACATCTTTATTTCCATTCAACCAGAAAATACGGTGTCTATCTTATCTTGCGTTGCGCTGCCATATGCAGCGGATGTTATGCAATTTTAATAAGCTCCCGATATCAGAATGCATTTAAAGCCTTCGCAGCTTTAAGGTGAATGTCGCACTCCGTCACTGTTTCGATAATCTGCAAAACGGCTTATGCTTTCCGTTCCGATGTTCTTACATTATATTGTAGCTGATGGTGTATAAGGCTTGTTCCCAGAAACATAGGCTGAATAATCTTACGAAATAAAACCCAAACATCCGCTGACAGAAAAATGGGAGCCCACATCGAGTGATAAAGCCCGGGCTTGACTTTTGTCTCCCTCATGTCGTTGGTTGGTTGGTGCTGACGTAGATTTTCACATGCTTTCCTACGCTAGACAAACTTATCGCGTGCTGTCCGCGTGCATCAATTGTACTTGTGCTTGAATAGTGGGTATTTCTGTGTGTTTTATTCCAGTCACGGCAACAAGATAACGCGCGCTCGATGGCCGCACCGCCGCCGCAGGTATTGGCCATTTGGCCAATATGCAATCAAACGCCACTCTCTTGACATTGGACGACGGTTCCTTTTTTTGTTTTGGTGTCACACGCTGTGACGCACAAAATTGCACCTTTTTTTTTCGCTACATGCTAAATGATTGAGTGACGAACTGTAAATCTGTAGCCTGTTGAGTAATTAAATGTAGAATAGAAAATGATTGATTTCCAATTACTGTGTAGATAATGAGGCCCAATGATATTAACCTCCCAACCGCAGCCTGACCCACTGTCCCGCGAACCGAGAACTGTTTTTCATTTTTATTTTTCCATCACACTCGTTGCGCTTGCCATCACACGACATTGACACTAACCACTTTTCCCGCGGGCTGTGCCGGTGGCCACCGGTTCTGTGTGTACATATTTTCCCTCAAACTAACTGATGGATGCCAGAACTCTATTATAGCCAATTTAGGGTAAGCGAAGCAAAACTTGCCGTGGATCTTTCTACGTCTATTTGAAAAAAAAGCTCGCTGACCAGAATAGGTTGCGCTCCCCTAAACGCGCGCTGCTATCTCGCACGTGTGTTTGTGGCCGTACGTTCTGAGTATGGTTTTGAAAAGTAATTATCGCTATAAATTGACAATGTCCGGTAGTCCGGCGGTAGCCATTTTTACTAAGCGCTACAAATATATCTCTAGCTGCAAAAGTTTCACCAGCAAAACAATCTATGAATGATCCCCTCCTCCTAGCTTACTCTTTCATTGCCAACACGTGGATACCTCCCCTTCGGAGGGCAACCTTCGTTTTTATCTCAAGCCATAATTCTACTGCTAGATTGTACCGCTCAAATTGACCCCCAGCGGGTGCCACTTTTTCGGCAAGTCGAGGCGCAAACGTGTTAAAATTATTATTCATAGTAATAATCGATTAATCATAACCTCTGCCACGCCACTCGCAATAATGGTTAAGCTTTTTTTCCACCCTCGTGACAATGAACCAATAATAACTGAACTTTATGACCACTACACGACAATGTATAAAACTGTTTTTCTGCCATCACTTTATCATGATTAATTTCAAACTATTAAAATAAAAGTCGTAAAAAAGCAGCAAATACTTGCATCACGGAGACGCATGGTGGCTTATTGGGCAATGATTACTTTTTTTCTGCGCAAAAAAAAAAACAAAATCATTTCACGCGAACCGGTTTGCACCAGCGACATACGTGCTAAGTCTGACCCAAAATGTAATTTTATTGTTCAGTTTTTTGGTAAAATTCCAAATGTCTCGCCTTAACGAGCGTTGACAGCGGACGAAATATACTGTTCTGTACTGACCTAACAATTTTCGTAAAATGACTCAAAGCTGTGTGGGCATAACCTAAAACATTTTAATATTAAAAAAATATAAAATTAATGTATACATAACAAAACGTTTGGATCAATGTAAATTGTCATGTTAATTTAAGAAAACAATTGACCATTAATTACGCCAGAATTCCAAAACAAACCGAAAGCTTCCTTCCAAAACGTGGGCCCACTGACGGGCACGTACTAATTTGTGTCACAATTTTGAACCTGCAAAACTCCACCGGACTCCGAAACAACTGACCTTCCCTTCAAATTTTTTTGCACTCCTCCAAGCTCTCTTCTGCTGAACGAATGGTTGCGGTTGTTTGTTTTATTGGCTGAAGTGTGCGAGCGCGAGCGGATTAAATAGATTGTATTTATTGCTTTTTCCTTCTGTGAGTGATTTAATATGCAAGATGGGCTCTCCTCTACCCCAACCCCGCAGGGCATTCGATTAATGCTAGTTTGGGGAGCGAATATGCCATGGTAGAAATCATTCACACACACACACACATCCTTAAAGTTGGTAATGTTTTGGCTTTCGATAGCATTTGCCAAAATAGTATACTTGAACATTTCGTTTATTGGTCCTTTGAAAAAACTCCACAAATAATGAATCAAGTTTGGAGAACATTGCAATTTAGATTGTTTTTCGACCTGCAGATTCAATCATTCTGAACAACCTATTATAATTCGGTATTGCTCCGGTTTAAATTAGGTTTCATACCAGTTTTACTGAATATTCAGGCCTGAACATAGGTTAACCATCTACAACTACAGCCTTTAGACGGGCTTCGATTTAAAAAATCGCAAAAATCCATTTTCAACCAATTTTTGACCTTTCAAAAGCATTGGAAAGAAGAACTCTTAAAGTTTTAGAAAATTTAAGGATTGGTAAAAAGAAGTATGCAGTAACTTTTGTAGTGTCCCAGACTATGCCGCTACACATTTTCAAACAATTTAAATGATAATGGTGCCATTCTATAAAAAAAATGAAAAAGTGACTGTAAAAACAAGAAAAAAGATAGGCAAAATGTAATGATAGGAGGTGGTAGAATTAGGTAAATACTACCAATAACAAACATGATCTAAACAAGATAAATGAAAAATTATATACTAAAAATGAAAGAAGAAAAACATAAAACAAGAGAAGTAAAGTTTTTCGTAGAACAAAAGTTGTTCAAAATGACAACCTAAACAAGGGAAAAATAAAAAATTTCGAAAAAAAATTGGGCAGTAGAGGGTTAATAATGAGAAAATGATTAATGTCAAACGAAAATTATAGGCTAGTTTCGAAAATTTTGATTTTTGGGTCATACATGCCCCATCAGGCCTGAAAGGATTAAAATGCAAGTGGGCCATGGTTGTTGAACCACCATGCGCCTCCTCGATAAATAATGAAGCTCATATATTAAACGTAGGCGCAGGGTGTTTAATCACAAGAAATGTAACAATTTTGGATATGACTTAGGATTGGGATTTACGACCAATCTTTCTTAAGATAATCATTTATAATATCGAGGCATAATTTATCAGAAAACAAATCATAAAAGACATCTCTCTCTCTCATTTGCAGATAATTAAATAACCCGAACTAATGAAAGCACCGCGGTAAGTAGTTCATGATCTGCCATTCGTTTTGACGGCGGCGGTGTAATGGAGCGTAATTTGACAAACGATGTCTACCGACCGCGGAGTACCAGTCAACAACCAAAACCGGCGTCAAATGAATCGGCCAAAATGAACGTGTAGATCAGCCTACTGTGAGTGAATGACGACGACGCCGCAACGAGCGACCATCATCGAGACGGGACGGGACAGCCAGACCAGCAGCAGCAGGGTCCCACAAGTGTTGCGGCCAGTTATCACTGTCAGTAGTGAAACAACCGTCGCGGTGCACACTTCATCTCTCCTCAAAGGTTTTCGTGTGCGACTTGAGTTTTGACTAGTGTCGATTTTTTTTTTCGTTTTCACTGTTTCTTTCGTACTTTTTTTTTGTTTTATTGTTGTTGTTCTATTTCGGTTCGGATTTTTTTTCGTTCATTTTATAATCAATCGGTGATAATTTTCTCAACACACAAATCGTTCGTACGAGTGTGTTTCGTGTGATAAGATACGCGCTTTTGTGGGACAAGAAGACATTTTCAGTGAAACGTACCGGGCGGCGGCAGCATTTCGGCCAAACATTTCATCTGGCAACCCCAGTTTTATGGGAGACTCTCGAGAGCTCGGTCGTCTGTCATTCTGACCTTGTTTGTTTTGAGCTTGCCAGCGCGGTATCATCTCTTGCTCTATCCACCCCAGCCTGCTGTGTGAGGAGGCTCAGTGTATGAATGTGTATGGTTTTGATTAAGGGGCTGCCACTGCTGGGAAAAACAAGAAAAGAGAGAGGAGCACTGTGGTGAGAGAAAGAGAACAGTGCCGCCAGTGGTGGATTGTGTATGTTGGCGAGCAGTTTTTGGAGTAAATCGGAGCGAATCTGACACTTTGGGAGGAAAAACGCTCCCAGCGAAAAAGGAAAAGCGCAAGGATCGAGAGTTTAGTGCATAGGAAGAGAACACAAGAAGCGAAAACGGAAATTTCGCTGCACAGAAACGGAGCTCAAGTGTTATTTAGTGTTTATATAGTTTAATTCCGCAAAACCCTAGTGAGACAATAGATTTCGTTGGATCCGGGAACCCATCCAACGCTATCCAAGATGAATAAGCTGGACTACGATGTAGATTGCTTAGAAATAAGGTAATTAAGCTACCAGCACACAGCAGATTATTGATTATAGGAGACTAGCCCCTTAATTTTCCTCTCTATAGTATTTAGCATTAGCTACTTTTTTTCCTTCTTTTCTTCTCGCACTCTGACTCTGTGTTGCCTTCCACCCCCTTTGATTCCACCCACACTGCAAAAATCACACGTAAAAATCTCATCGCACAGCGATTTGCAAGACGATTTGTGCAAATTAAACAGTGTGTCTGTGTGGTTTTCTGAGGTGCCATAAAAGCCCTTCGTCTTTTTTTGCATAAGAAAGCGAAAAACGAGACACGAGATTGACGTTCTGGTGAACAATGTCAAGTGAAACAGGGTCAGCCAAGTGCAGTCCTACTATATAACAAAAGCGAAAATTTTAAAGATCCTTTCTCCCCCGAACACTTTTTGCAACGCAAAAGAGTCCCTCCAAAAAAGAATTTAAAAAAATCCCCAAATATCTACTAGTTTTCCCACCTTTCTTTTGTCCACAGTGACGACCTGATAAGCATGGCCGAGGACAATACGCTAGGTGAGTTGGAAAATTCAAAAATCCACAAATCTCGCCTTTATTCTAAGAAATTTTCCACCCTCTCTCTCTCCCCATTTTCTCTCCCCCGCAGGTGACTTTTCACATATCGACGATGAACTGCAGTTTGTAAAAAATGACGGTAATATTCTTTATCATTTTTGTGAAGCCATTCTTTGTGTGGTGTGTGCCGAGTCAACTTATCTTTTTTTTTGTATCACAAAAAGACGTGAAAAAGGAACAATTTGTGCGAAAGTGAAATGAAAATTGCGTAGTTCGAAAAGGCAAAAAATGCATTCGCGCAAGTGAACGGAAATAATTTTATACTTCTCGACTCTGTGCAACAAAAGCAACAAAAAAAAAAGAGAAAACCCCGACCCAAAGAGAATACGTGCGTAAGAAAATTGTGAATTGTTCTCCTTTCTTTTTATCTACTCTGTAGTTTGAGAATCCGTGAACAAGTGTCAAATTGCACAATGCAAGCCGCGAGCATGTTCCGACTTTTTTTTTTGCGTTCATTTCCGACTTACGAAAATAGACGATAGATGTGATTGCTGGCTGTGGTCGAACGAATATTTGTGGTTTACCTGTTAGCACGTTTACTTATTGTTTGGGGTGAGAGTGCCGATTGGTAGTGGTCAAAGTTGAAGTTTGATAATGTTCGATGTCAGTGATCCTAGTGAAATTATTGCTGTTGAATCACAATTCGCAACCAGATGTGCTCATAATTGGTCAAAATTTTTGAAAAATAGTTTTTTAAATCTTTTTTAAATAGAAACATTTTGAAAAGAGTAATGAGATAAATTTGAGCGGAGAGGTAAAATACATACAAAAATTAATGCATAATCCGGCTGTACCTGAAAATGTGTTAAACTGTTTTATCATAAATAAAAAAAACGGCTTTTTTAAATTGATACTCGTAGTTCAGACTATTTTGAGCAAATTTTTGATTTTAAATATGCAAAAATTTCACTAGAAACCGTACTATGATTCCTGATGCAAAATATTGTCGGATTGTGACTCTGTAAAGATGTTCATCAAAATTAAAACGATAATTTATTATTGGTCAGTTACACATATTTTGAAAATTTATGTTTCTCACTTCTGGGCAAGAATAAGAATATGAAAATTTAAATTACGAGTCGTGGATTCAAAAATTTTAATGAATAAAGTTTTTAAAAACGTAGGTATGATGAAAAATCAATATTTCCCAGAAAAAAATAGTTAATGTACTTTATAAATTCACTTATTATCAAAATTAGTTAAATCAGTGCATATTTAGGCTAGCACAAATATTTTAAAGGGTTTTTGTCACCCCCACCCTTTAAAATCGGATCGAAAAGCAGGAACAAAAACATCATCATTTTAATGGAAATTAATTTAAAATGCATTCCCCTACCTTAAGAATAATTTTTAGCATTTTTGGGTTTATTCAAAAATCTTTTGAATTTTTGAAAATATTCGTTGTACAGTACCGCAAATAGTTTTCTTATCTGAAATGTTTGTTTTTGTTGAATCTTACATTTATTTAAAAACTAATGATTGCAAAACAAGTGAACTAGTGTAAAATTCAATTTTACAACACTTTCTTAATTCCAATGATAAGACTGTTGAATTTTTTTTTCTTTTTGTTATTTTTTGCCCTCCCCTCTAATGCCGAGGGACAAAAGCTATTAAAAATATGTGCACAGGCCTTACTGGAAATGAAAAAAAGCAGAAAAATGATTTTTTTAATTATTTTTTTAGTAAATTCCATTTATAAACCAAAATTTCATATTTTTAATCTTCAATGTCTTTTAAGCTAATTAGCAGGATCTTTTTCAGAGGTGGTCAAAGCTTGATAAACTTTTATTCGATGAAAAAGTTACGTTAACAAAGAAATAAGTTTAACTTAAGGTAGATTTTGACTGCAAATTGAAGTTTAGATACAAAAATTAAATCAAAAAAGTGTTTCAATGTTTTTTACATGTTTTTTTTAAAAAATAAGATATTTTCGAAATGGTCTATGGCACAATTCGTTTTTTTTGTGTGTGAAAAGTCTAGATGTCTCGAGATGTTGTTTACTTTCACTCAGATTTTTGAGAACATTGTGAAGGGAGGGTAGCGTTAAAAGGCGATATATTACTTACTTATTATGAAAACGTTTACTGCAATATCTGTAAAAATAAAAAATAAAAACAATTAATCAACAACATTTACTAAGCCGCCATCCAGTGTTTTCGTTGAACCACACAAAGAATGATTTACTTTTTTACCACCAGCACCAGATGTTTTGATTTTAATTATTTTTATTTTCTCTCTCTCTCGTTTCCTGTTCTCTATTCAAACAACAACTACTATCCTCACAGGAATGCTAGCACTCAGATTAATCCAAGTGGCAGATAGTTTAGACTCACCAAACTTTATCACAGGATCACCAGCTAATTCCTATCCAACGCTAACCAACTCCAGCAACGATCCTAATCAATGTAATGAGTTTTTCTTAATTTTATTTTTTTTTGCTAGATTTTTTGCTCAGCAAGAGCTAATTGTTGCTACACGCAAAACACCTAGATAATTTGAGTGTTTTTGCATGTTTGTATGGCACAAACTCGACCTGAACTTGACAACCTAGTCGAATTCCGAGTGTTGGCAACGATTGACTTTGAGCTGAGCTGTTCGATGGTGAGCGATTACTAATATTTGTTTCACCCATGCAGGCTCATTCTTTGTGATCAAGAAAAACAATGACAATGCCAAGCAGGACCGCCGACCCTCCGTCAACATCAGCAGAACTGGTCCCCGGCCTGCGGACTGCCCCAGTGACTCGAACCTCAACAGAAAGGTAAGAAGAAGAAGAACGATATCTGGAAGGGTTATTCTATACTGTATGGGCACACAAGCCACAACACATTATCAGTAGTATATAGTAAACAATTAGTCATCGGCATGAAATTGCCGCTAATTTTCAGCTTCCTCTGTCCGGCAGGGAGAACCATAGAACGCCAGACAGATCTCGGCGAGCGTTGATAAGAGGCATGCAGTAGTGGCGTAGTTGTGTATAGAGTTAAATGCTAATGCTTGCGTGGAAGCAAAATGAATTCGGTGTAAACCTTGACCCCACGTCTCAAAGTTCTTGGTCTATTAATTTGTTCCCAGGCAATACAATCAAACGGCCGCTACAAGCTTCTTCGCTCTGATGCGTTACATAGATTGGCCGCCGCCACGACGAAAGTCGAACATTTTCGTAAACGATCAATTGAACCCACCCCAGTCCCCTTGTGGGATGTATGTACGACGTTTGCACAAGACGTGCTGAGTTGCTCTTTGAGTCTATCAGCACTGGTTAGACTGGTGCGTACACAGCAAAAAATCGGATGGTAAAATTACATGCAAAAGCATGCACATCACCTTCGTCAAAATAAACACTCAATATTACACACTGCATGTACAATTTTTGCAAACACAAAAAAAAATTGCAACCGACGGGATTCAAACCTAGCACCAACAGTAAGGACTGGCGCCTTAGCCCACTCGGCCATCAGACCGATGAAAAGCTGTAAGGATAAACGCATATATGAGCTTGACATTTCGGTCAAGTAGGCTTCCCATACTGATGGGCTACATATTTCAGGGTGTAAAATCACATAAAATTGCATAAAATAATGCAATATTTATTTTACACCCAGGCCTTTTTTACGCAGCTGGATTACTACTTTTTTAGCTGTGTAGAACATTTAACTTTGAAGGGTCTCAAATAAAGTTTCTTGGGGTTAGCAAAAAAAAAAAAAAAACAGTTAGGTACTCTGGTTCATATCAGCATAATCCAAGTCTGATATCTTCTATATATATAAAAAATTTCGACGGTTTTGTTCGAACGAGAATCAGTTCAATACGAAGCGTCGGATCGAGGTGCTCTTTGTTGCGTTGGATTCGTATAAGCCCAAGGAAGGTTTATACGCTGACTAATTGACACTTTGGCCACTCCGGAACCGATTCCGGAAGATCTGCAGATTGTATGGGAAAAGTTCCGTAAAATCAAATTTTGATCACAGGAGGCTAAAAACGTCAAGCAGTGAAAAAAAGACAAGACGAAGTTTCGGGGTTAGCTTGTATATTATACTTTTCCATAATTTCGCTGCCGGCCAGCTGGTATTGGATTAAAAGCATACAAACACTCTAAAAAATACATCAACACACACATAAAACAAACTATTTTTACAATGATATTTATTTTTCAAAATATGTAGGTGGTTCTGGTTATGTTACAGACATGACCAGTTTGACAAAAACCTTTGTTGGATAATAAAATTACAACAAAGCTCTTCAAGAAATCATTAAATCATTAAAATTTCCCCCGATTCTTTGAAAATGTCGATTTCACCCCACACAGCCCTAACCTGTCATGCCGCCGTAACCTTTCGCACCTTAACCAAGCACAATCATCGCAGCTGTAGAGTGACACGCATTCAGCCTGCACTACCCGAGCAGGGGTAAATAACACGGGAATACCAAATTTTGGTATTACTTGGGCAAATAACAGCGACCAAAATGTGCCATTGGCTGCCCAGTAATAGATGGTAAAATACCATGAAATCATACCAAAGTCTAGTATGTGGAAGGGCACAACAATACCAAACCATGATATTCCAAAGGTAAAATAATACCACAACATAAAACCATTTCAATACCAAGTTGAGGTCTTCTGGATTTTTGAACATTGCTCGAATACCTGAACATGGTATTACCACGGTTTTATTTTTAGGTATTCCCGCGCCCTTGAAAATCAGATTTTGGTATTCCTGTGGTCTTGCACATACATGATTTTGGTATGATTTGATGGTATTTTACCATCTATTACTGGGCAACCAAGATCACATTTTGGTCGCTGATATTTGCACAAGTAATACCAAAATTTGGTATTTTCATACCATTTTTAGTGCAGCAGTTGCAGTTAGTGAAAAAACGGAAATGATCCATACGCAACAGCCAAATCTACTCACCTGATGATTCCATGTTGTTCTTAGTGATATTCTTCACCACACCGAATGCATTTGTCATTGATGAACGGCCTGTGCATGAAGTTCTTGAAGATTCTGAAAAATAACAAGATTGAAAAATAAGTGTTATTAAAATAAAACTGGATTGAAATTCACCAAAATTCAATAATCTTTCGATTGACTCGTTTTTCAAAGTATTTGGTTTTTTTCAAGTCATTTTAGCGCAAAATTTATTATCTTGTCCAAATTGGTAAATAAAAATCCCAAAGTTTCAGAGAAAATTGATCAAACCTTTCAATACCAAAATAATACCAAAATGTGCCATCCTGACTTAGAAAATTTTCCACAATTTCAAGTCATTTCTGTAGGGGGTATATCAAAAATTTTTAAAATCAAGTTCGAAATTTCCGGTTTTCAATGAAAGCATTCGCTTTGAGACATAATTTTAGTGCAAAATTAATTATTTTGTCAAAATTGGTCAAAATTTTCCCATAGTTTCAGAAGAATTTGATAAAACACTTTAATACCAAAATAATACCAAAATGTGCCATCCTGACTTAGAAAATTTTCCACAATTTCAAGTCATTTCTTTAGGGGGCATATCAAAAATGTTTAAAATCAAGTTTGAAATTTCCGGTTTTCAATGAAAGCATTCGCTTTGAGACATCATTTTAGTGCAAAATTAATTATTTTATCAAAATTGGTCAAAATTTTCCCATAGTTTCAGAGGAATTTGATAAAACACTTTAATACCAAAATAATACCAAAATGTGCCATCCTGACTTAGAAAATTTTCCACAATTTCAAGTCATTTCTTTAGGGGGTATATCAAAAATGTTTAAAATCAAGTTTGAAATTTCCGGTTTTCAATGAAAGCATTCGCTTTGAGACATCATTTTAGTGCAAAATTAATTATTTTGTCAAAATTGGTCAAAATTTTCCCATAGTTTCAGAGGAATTTGATAAAACACTGCACGGGGTCTTTTTCAAGGGGGTAGTATTTTTTGAGAAATAGCAAGAAAACTGTCATATACATATGAAAGTGTGGAACATCCCCGTTCATTTGCGGGGCGAACGAAAATCTTTGGTCGGGAAAAATCAAAGTTATCCTCATTTGAAGTTTTTGAACTTTTTTCCTATGGGGCGTAATTTCGTCTATTTAAATTTAGTATTGTTATAAGTCTACATGGGCATGATTTATAGTTCAGATCATATAATTTCTTGTGGGAAATGATGCAAGGAACATTTTTCCTGAAGCACGCAAAGTGATTGAAAATTAGGGAAAAAAGTTACAAAGGTTTTATTTAAAATTTGGGAGATTTTCTGATAAAATTGCACACCCCTTTCCCAAAAACCGCAATGTTTTTGATATTCAGATCATTATTTTGATTAATTCATTTTTGAGAAATGTTTCTGGGCCCATTGAGTATATAAATCACTACAGAAAAGTGTAATTGGTTGGGGTTTTGCTCAATTTATGAATTTTGGATTTCATCCGAATCAACATATTTTTGTGTGTTTTGGTTATAAAATGTACCGTTTACATTAAAATCTCACTTTTTTTGTGAGTACATGGTCCACATGATATTTTTTTATTTAATTGAGACATGCAGTGTAAATACAATTACAGGGTTTCTATTGCTATGCCTTTTGTTAATTTGTGTTTCCATTTGGGCTATATTATTTGTATTGAAACTACAGAGTTGAACTTGCAATTATTGGTAATAACATAAATATTGCGTAAAAATCATTAAAAAGTTTAAATATATGTAAATCTAATAATTTTATCTCAAATAATTGAGCTTAACATACTAAACAAGTATGGCATTCAAATTTGAAACAACGAACAATACAACAATTAAATTGTTTTGCTAAAAAACACACAAATAATTGATCTTTTTATTTACAGTGGCAGTGCGTGGCCGAATGGTTACGCTGTCCGCTTTGTAAGCGGATGATTCTGGGTTCGATTCCCATCTGCTCCAACTTTCCATCGGATGAGGAAGTAAAATGTCGGTCCCGGCCTTGGTTGTTAGGCCGTTAAGTCATTCCAGGTGTACAAACAACACACCAAACCAAGCCTATTCCGGTGGAATCGCTGGCGGCGGTTGGACTCGCAATCCAAAAACACTGAGGTGGAAGGTTCCTTGGAGTAGAAAGAGATATGGGTGCTCTCCCCATTCAAGCCTTCGGACTCCTAGGTTTGAGCAGAAACTTGCAATAGAGACCACAAAAGACCCGGGGGTCGTTAATGTGGATGGTTTGATTTGATTTTGATTTACAATATTATCACCTGACCTCAAAATAAGTACGAGATCTCTTGTGAGTTTTAATAAGACTAATACAAATTTGAAAATCTAATGAAAACGGTACATTTTATAACAAAAACACACAAAAATATGTTGATTCGGTTGAAATCCAAAATTCATAAAAGTTACTTACAGTTGAGCATAAACCCAACCAATTACACTTTTCTGTAGTGATTTGTATACTCAATGGGCCCAGAAACATTTCTAAAAAAAATTCATCAAAATAATGATATGAATATCAAAAACATTGCGGTTTTTGGGGAAGGGGTGTGCAATTTTATCAGAAAATCTCCCAAATTTCCAATAAAACCTTTGTAACTTTTTTCCCTTATTTTCAATCACTTTGCGTGCTTCAGGAAAAATGTTCCTTGCATCATTTCCCATAAGAAATGATATGAATTGAACCATAAATCATGTCTATGTACACTTATAACAATACTAAATTGAAATAGACGAAATTTCGCCCCATAGGAAAAAAGTACAAAAACTTCAAATGAGGATAACTTTGATTTTTCCCGACCAAAGATTTTCGTTCGCCCCGCAAATGAACGGGGATGTTCCACACTTTCATATGTTTATTACAGTTTTCTTGCTATTTCTCAAAAAATACTACCACCCTGAAAAAGACGCCGTGACTGTAATACCAAAAGAATACCAATATGTGGTGTTCGACCATTGAAAATTCTGCAATTTTTCAATATCAAAACAATACCTTAAATTGGTATGATACCATATTTTGCTCTTGCATAATCCTCAAGACAAATTTTAAAGGGTCCAGGAATACCAAAATTTGGTATTGATACCAGAGAAAGGTATTATTACGCATTTCCCTTGTTATTTACCCATGCTCGGGTATACGCACCACTCAAGTACTTACTGGTGCTGATGCGGGGTGCGGGTGACCGGAAGAGGGACCCCGATCAATACCACCCCCTCATCCCATCAACCCCCCGCGGTGCGTCAAATGATAGCGCACCTTAATACCATACACTTACACGTGCGCGCCGCGATCCGGCTCCGACTCTTGTCGCGATCACTGAGTAGGTAATTAATTATGTTGAAATGCACTTATTCCGAGGTGCCGGCGCAGAATGACACTGCAATTGGCCTGTGTAGAACTGCAGTTTTTGGGGTGACGGAGGAAGGGTCAGGCGGGCAGGTTCGCCACACCGTATAGACACTGATCAGACAGAGTGGCTGACTCTCCTCTCGTCGTCGCAATTGTGGCGGTCTGCACAGTCTGATCGCTGCTGTCTGATCGACTTTGTCTCGATGGAACTCAACCTGAGCTGAGCTGAGTCAGAGAGTCGGTCAAGAGTGTGGTGTTTGTACCCTCATACCTCTTCCTGACCTCTCCCCGTGCTACTTGGTAGCACTGCGGTGACCTGACCGGTTCAGCAGTCAGTGTTTGTTATGCTGAGCGTACTGGAATGGAAACAGGTTGTGTGAACTTGACGAATTTATTTCTTTTTCAAGCTCTTCTATAGCTGCGGGCTCAACCTTACGGTCGATTTGCTGATGTTTGAGTTCACTTTTTTTTTATCTCTCTATTCGTTTTGCACAAGTATTGACCACAGTCATTGATGTATGGAGTGCCGTGTATTGAGAGGGGTAAAAAAACAAAATAGAAACAACTGCGGACTATTAATTAAGAGAGTTAGTTTAATTTGAAGGCAATCTCGAGAATTGGCGTTCTTAATGGTAGGGTTGATCCCAGAGGAAATTAAAACCTGCTTTTATTTATCTTACACAATTTACAAAATTTACAAAATTTACAAAATTTACAAAATTTACAAAATTTACAAAATTTACAAAATTTACAAAATTTACAAAATTTACAAAATTTACAAAATTTACAAAATTTACAAAATTTACAAAATTTACAAAATTTACAAAATTTACAAAATTTACAAAATTTACAAAATTTACAAAATTTACAAAATTTACAAAATTTACAAAATTTACAAAATTTACAAAATTTACAAAATTTACAAAATTTACAAAATTTACAAAATTTACAAAATTTACAAAATTTACAAAATTTACAAAATTTACAAAATTTACAAAATTTACAAAATTTAAAAAAATTTACAAAATTTACAAAATTTACAAAATTTACAAAATTTACAAAATTTACAAAATTTACAAAATTTACAAAATTTACAAAATTTACAAAATTTACAAAATTTACAAAATTTACAAACTGATTTGAACTAAGAATAGGTTAATGGACACAAAAAATTATTTTGTCTAGGTTTTTTTTTTAATACTGAATAACCATTTATTTCACTGTAACTGTTGTAAGTCGCCGTTTCAAAACAACTTCCCCCATTGATAAATCATTCGGGGTAAACGCGAGCAATGTCACGCTCAATGCGAACTGGCCTGCCGCCGATTGACATTCAAGCCGTAAGTCCATGCTAAATTCGTTCCCAATTTCGAGACAATTCTCCAAAAAAAAAAATACGCCCAAAGAAAAAGAAATCGACTTGTTGTTGCTGCGAGCGCTTGCATGGAATATCCAACCAAACCGTCTCCAAACCGATTCGACGACATTAATCGCTTCATTTGCAAATCGGCCGCCAAACAGACCCGACAATTTGGGTCTCTGAACGCCTACACACTGGGGCTTGGGCTTTGACTCAACTTTCGAGTGAGACAGACTGCCTAGAGCCGAGTAGAAAGCAACGGAAATTTGATGAAAGAGAGTCGTCAGGTAATTGTTCGTTACAATGAGGACCTTTCATATTTTGACATGTAATTTCGATCCGAAAATTGAGGGCATTTTTAGTTTTTCTTAACAACCGATTAAAATACTGAGTGAAGGAATAAATCAGTTTTGGCGGTTAATCGACCACTCAGAGAGATTGCCCTGTCGGTTGCAGTTGGCGCGCTTCGTGTTGTTACCTTAATCGATGTCAAGGCTCGCCTGGCTCCGAACAAAACATAAAAAATAGCTCACCCCGCGTGCGAATCGATCAATTAGACGCGCATTTCAGAATTTTTGTACGCACACACCTTCAATCACTGGTGAATGGGCGCTTGATTGTGTGCAGCAAATGTTGCAGTTTTTTGTGCACAGAAAAAAGTTTGAATTTAGCACTCAAGGAATATTTTTTCCAAAACACGCTTGTTGAAGAAATTAAAACAAAAGTTTTCAAAAAAATCAAAATTGATTTTTTTTACTGTGCATCACAGGTCTAAAACTGCAGTCTCTGCAATCAGTGCACAAAAGTCTCGTGTGTATGATCTAAATCTTCTAAACAGAGTCAACCTTTTTCAGGTGCGCACGCTTGGTTTATAAAAAAAAACAGAACAGAACGCATGCACTCAACACACACTTTGTATAAAGCTCGGAGTGCCGATCGCGTGCTTCCATAATAATCGACAAGCTTTTGCCGGTTTACCTTTCTCGGACGGCGGCGGATGCTGCGGCCGCTGCATGAGAGGTTTAATTAGGGGCAACAGGGGTGCAACGTCGAATTAAATAGTAAAATATTTAGATCTTATAGTTTTGATTTTTTGGAAAACTTTTTCATTAGTTCTTCAGTAATTCTAAATTGATTTAAATTTATAAATTTAGAGAAAAAAAAACTATTTTTTTATTTTATTTTACTATTTTGGCTGTTGTAATTAAAACTGATTTTTGCTAGAATTTTTTTTCCTTCATGTTCATTATTCGAAAAAAAAAAGTTTGCATAGATCTCGAAAATTCTAATAAGTAAATTTTTAAATAGATCTGGGTTTTTTTCTTCAAAGCATTGTAGTTTTTTTGATTTAATTTAATTTTTTGTTTCAAAACTTTAAAAAATATTTAGGAATAATGAGCTGTTGCAAATATTGTTTAAAATCAGGGGGCAAACAAATATTTTTAACAAACTTTCAAATTGCAAGGGTAATTAAAGTGCAATTAGCTGAAACTTAGCACACAAAAAAATCTAGAATTTGTTTTTGCCAAATCATACATTTTTTTAAAAACTAATGATTTTTTTTTTATTTTCCTGGTTTTCACATCAAATTCGAGTTCCGCGACCCAATTTCAGTCAAGTTTGAATGGTTGGTTGCCTATTAAATTACCAAATGCATTTTCTCAATATGTCATCATCGCCATCTTGAATCTAAAATTTCTTGATAAGTTCAGAGTGGTTCAGGGATCATACTTAAGCTCGGAAATCAAAAATAAGCCAATGAAAAAAATATATTTCGTGATTCGATTAGTCGATTTTTTTTGTTGTGAAATATTATAAAACCGGAAATGGATTTTATTAGTATTTTTTTTATTTGGCTCAAACTTTGACCAAAGAAGCCATTTTGTGTCATTAGTTCACCCATACAAGTCTCCATACAATTTTGGCAGCTGTCCATACAAAAATGGTACGTAAATTTTCGAAAATCTGTAACTTTTGAAGGAATTTTCTGATCGATTTGGTGTCTTCGGCAAAGTTGTAAGTATTGATAAGGATTATTCAGAAAAATAGGTACCGTAAAACGGGGTGACTTTGATAGCTGTGGTGACTTTAATAGGTTTGCGATTTTTCCGCAAAATGAAGAGTACAACTAAAATACGTAAGGAATGGTTTAGAAACATACTGACCGTAGTAGAGAAGTGTTCAAAGTACCTCAAGAAGAACTTTTCATAAAATTTTGAAAAGTTAAAAAAGTTAGTTAACTATAGTTGAGAAAATGTTGATGAAAGTCATTATTTTAAACTTCTCAAAGTGTCATGATTTTCTCAATGAACATTATTTTTAATCGGAAAACGGAATGCATTTTTGGATTCTTTGGACAATTTTCCACTAGGAGAAGGTTAAAAAAGTTTGTAAATAATAAATAATATGTGTTTTTGAAACACAATTCAAAAAAAATCTCCAAATTTATAGGCAATTTCAGTTGAACAAATTTCATGTAAAATGTGAAAACTTGTGATTCGTGCTTCGAATTCAGTATAAAATGCAATATAAATCGATAATTTTACAAAAAAAAACTAGTTTTAATAAATTTCATGCAAAATTTCGACTTTTTTTAACAATTTTACCTAAAATTTATTTTACTAAAAAACTTGTAAACTTAGTTAACTAAGTATAAATATTGATTTTTTTCCTAAAAACTTTACCAACTACTTTAGTGATGATATATTTAACGTACAAATAAAGTTTGAACATCTTAAATATGATTTTAACAAGAAAAACTATGACTATCAAAGTCACCCCGGAATTAAAACTAAGAATTTTTAACGTAACTATTTTTCTAAACACTATTGGAAAAACTTTTTTTTCGAAATAGTGCATGGACTTTGTGTGGTCTACCCCAGTACATGTTTTAAAAATAATAAACTTAAGAAAAACCTTACCTGTTGGAAAATATTCTGAAAACAAATTGAAATCCTATCAACGGAATTTATTTTGCCGATTACGTATTATTTGATTTTCAAGATTTTTGCTATGTTTCAGGGGATCAAAACTCGCAACTTTTGAGCTATAGAGAAGTAGGGTCAAACATTTTGCTACCGAGTTATGGATTTTTGAAAAAAATAGTGATTTTTGATCGAAATCGAAATTTCATGCATAGCATTTTTCTTACCTCATTTTTTCTGTTAGTTTGAATGTAATCGAAAAGTACTTTATTTTTTTTATAAAGTGCCTCGTTTTCAAGATATAATCACCGAAAGCTTGATTTCATAAATATTTGTTTTGAAATTTAAAAAAAAAATGCTTTAAAATTGACACATTGAATATTGGTCCTCTGGTTGCTGAGAAAAAGAAACAGGAAAATTGAAGGTTTGTATGTCGCACCCTAACAACCTTCCATTTTCTAATGCCGTCTCAGCAACTAATGGTCCGATTTTCAATGTTAAAAAATGAAATATTCGTGAAATTTTCCGACCTTTTCATATTTGGCTTATTTGGTGTAAATGTAGGTATTTTTGTTTTCAAGAGTTCGACATGGAAAAATTACTATTGTTTTAATTATGATTTCATTGGAAATTTGAGAAAATAGAACAATTTTGAAACATAATGTACACAGGTTTGTTTAATTAGGATTATTTCAGTGCTTATTTCAAGAACTCATGAGCTGAAAAGACTAGATACTGACACTAGAAAATTAAATTGTTGTGGGTATATTGGGTTTTATTTATTTTGCTGCAGAATCTTAAAAAAATGAATATTTAGCAAATTTACACATGACAAGGTCAGACTGAAAAAATATCGAACTTTCATTTCTCAGCAACTACAATTATCATGCCCGAATTTTCATCTCCCAAAGGGTGATAAAAAGAGAATGCTAATGCTGAGAATCACAAGATAAACGAAGAGAACTCACCAGTGTGGCGGTCGCTTTACCTTGTGATATTTTGGTGCAGGACTCATCAAATGTTTTTTTTCTATCACTCAATTACAGCCCGGCAAATGAGAAGTTTCAAACATGAAATCCAAAGGTTTTTGAGACTATTTAATTTGGTTATTTCGAGAATTTATTAAAGAACGTTCCATCAGAATGATTTTTTTTTGCGATTGTAGACTTCTTTATTGGTTACATTTCGTCATACATTTTTCTTAAAACTTAGCATTTTGGATTTTGCCAATTTAACATCAATATCAATATTATGAAAATTTACTTGATTCTTATGATTAAAAAATAATGATGAAAAACATATTTAACAAAATTTTAGTTTATAATTCACAAACTACGTCTTGTGATCAGCGAAAATTATGAACGTTGCTAATTGGCACAAAATTCGCCAAATAATCTAAATTATCAAATGTAGACTAATTTGCGATTCACGTTATTGCGTTTAGGAAAAAAACAAAAGTGGAAAGTGGAAGTCAGTCAGTTTCGAAACTGGTATGATGCCCCGGGCCAAAATAAAGCTGAACCTTCTAACTTTGCGGAGGGCAATGACAGAGCGCATTTCGGTGTCGACTTATCAGCGGCGGCGCGGGGATGTCTAATTAATCTCCTCCTCGCGGCGCCAAACTGGGCAATTATTATAATACAACTTTGCGCCACCAGCATCATCGGTTCTGCATTCTGAGTATCTCCGCGCTCCGCGCATGATGGTGCTGGTTGACTAATCGAGGTCTGGCGCGACTTTTGACTCTCGACTATCAACTAACGGTGTGATTCGACACAGGGACGGGGAGTTTCACCTCAGTTTTGTGCAAACGCCTGCAGGATTCACAACGTGCCCTGCACATGTGAAGTGTGTCACATTACGTCATTAGAAACCACACCAAATGCCGCTCCAGACTGGGCTGCAGTCGGAATACCTGAGTGGCGTGGAAGATTTGACCGTCAGTTGAGTTAAGTTGAGTTCAGCGAGCGAACGAGCTCGTGAACAATAAATTATGTAATTGACTTAATAAAATTATGATAACCTTGCGGTAATTTGTGTTGCTAATCGCGCTGCAAAACGCTGCGGCCATCCCGTGCGCTAGTCGTCGCAGTGTTATATGAGGACATACTCGGTCGGTACTTGCAACACCGTTCGTCACATTATACTTGTTCTGCGCTTGGGCAACCCACCCAGTGTGTCAGCTTCTAGTGGGAAAGCGTTGATTTAGATCGCGTTAGCAAATTTGTAGAGCCACACGCCACGGGCTGTGTGGGGAGGAAGAATTCATTAATTACTAATCGATTTCGTTCTGCATTGATTATAGCAAAACCGATCCGATCACCATCACCGGTTCAAAATGCACCCACCTGGCTAATGCTAGTAGGTGACTAGAAGTGACCAGGATTAATGTGTATGGTATGCGTCAGTCAAGCCAAATCAGCTTCAGATCATGGTATTATGAAGCACTTGAACAACCACCAAAGTGCTCGCTTCCTTTGCGCAACAGTAACAACAGTGTCTGTCTCGCAGCCAACGACGAAATCGTTCACGCAGTTATCAGAATGACCTGAATTGCGCATTAAAAAGGGAGTAGTATAGTTTTCTGATTTCCCCGATCACCACCAATCTGGCATGTCTCCCAAAGAGCACATGTGCGAAGGTAAACACCACTCGTCGAGGATCGAAGGTTGTTACCAAAACCCACTCCTCGGCACCGTCGTCGTCGTCGTAGTAGGCCCTGGGGTATGCACCGCGTCGATTGATCCAATGGTGATAAGATAACGCGCGGCTAAACTGCTTCTTAAGAAGCCGGCTCAGGTGGCAACAGGCTGGCGGCTTTGAAATGCGGTTACTTTGTGGTGTTAAAACCGGACGTTTCCTCTTTTACTTCCTTTTTCTGCGGTTTGGTTAAACTGGATAAAATTGGGAGTTTCATAAGACCAGATTAAAGTAAAGGAGAGACTTGATTTGTTTATACCATGTGATCTAGGAAGTGTAATCAAAGATGGCGGAGGAGGAATATTAATAATATTCATATTCAATATTATGCTCTGTCTCAGATTACCTCAGATTGAGAGAAAATATCTCTCAAGTTTTCGTCCCACACACAACTGCATAAAGTTGTTTTTTTTTTGTTTATTGAAATAGTTTTTCCCATCGAGTGGCTTATGGCCCTTATCGTAGAACTCGAGATCGAATACTAATAACGATTTTTTTTTTTTGATGGGAGGACTCTTTTGAGAAATAAACTCTCAGTTGTCACGTGCTTTATTCTCTTAGTCCTCGTAGAGCCTCCTGTCCGTGCACCAGAGCTATTGAAAACACTCTTCCCAATGATAATTTCGAGTATTTTTTCTGTATTTCTTCGCAGGGAAAAACTCATCACCAAACTGACGACAAACGAGGAGTGAAAGAGGTGAATAAATTAGCACACACAAAATCTGACAGTATCGATGGTGACAAATCGCGAATTATTTACTATTTTTAATTTTTTTTTCTTCAAAAATATGGCAGAATTGCTAAATAAAAAAAAATCGAGTAAAAAAATCTACCCTAACATTTGACAAGGTCGTATAAAACTTTAAAATTCCGGTGTCTGTACCAAAATACCTATTTCTGAAAATATTTTTATCGGAAACCTCGGTAAATTTTATCTAACATACCCAAAAATGGGAAAAGGACGAAAACGAGAAAAAATCTACTTTTTTCAGAAAAAAGCGATAACATTGAAATTTTAGCATTACTTTTTAGTAACCAAAAGTTGCTTCTTTCAACTAAATTTTAAATATTACAAAACTCTGGAGCAACACGAGAAAAAAACTATCTTACAAAGTCCAATATAACAGGTAACATTTTTTAGAAAACTCGAAATTTAAAACAAATTGGCTGGCCTCCATAGCTACCTTTTAAAATAAAGAGGGTGCTGTGTCCTATCCCTCGCGTGGTCCAGACAAAAAACCATGATAGAGCTGTCAGATCAAATCTGTCAGAGCAAGACTGTCGAACCAAAAAGTAAAAAGTAAACAATCTTGGTTATAAACGTAGGTGCAAACGGATCAGGAAAAGATGATTTAAAGTTGCAAATTAATGTGTAGGCTAGAAAGTGATCAAAAAATTCGGCAGTTCCAGCTAGTGCGTCCATCCCGGGAATTCCCGGGACAAAATTCCCGGGATTTTTCCAAAACCGGGAATTCCCGAATCCCGGGAATTTTTATAATTTGTCCCGGGAATTCCCGGAATTGAAAAAAAAACAGATTTTGGTCTGGAAATTCAGATTTGGTTGTTGAAATGGATAAACAGTTGAATACATAGTAATCGATAAGAATTTTAAAGCATTCGGCATATACCAGCATTAATTTGGCCTATTATTGAAAATTGTTAAAATTTTATTTTACGGATCCGCAAAATGCCTATCGCTTTAAATATTTTCTATTAATTTTATATATTTTTAAAAACTGGGTTATGGGTAGTTATACGAAATTTAATGAATTTAAATTCGAAAAAAAATCATAATGAATTATTTTTCATCAAACACCGGCAATTCAGGACCAATGTAAGGAATTAAGACAGCTAATTAAACCAATCTTTTGCATAGTGTTTTGAATGGCTTCGGTTAAAACAGAAACAGAACAAAACAATTATTCAGACCAACCAGAACTTTAGTCAACCTATTCAGACTGTAGTCCCGATTTTCGCCAATTGGCGGAAGTAACTCAAAGATAATTTGTAAAATATATTTTATATGAAACATGAAATTCAAAACTTATCAAAAAGTTTTACAATGACTGGTATCATTTTATTTGTTGTCGCTTCTTGTTTTTTTCAAAAGACATTTTCAAGCTGTTGAAATCATGTCATATAAAAAAATATAAAAAAAATATTTTAAAAAGACTAATTTAATTTGAATCACATTGGAATTAAAAAAAATGGAAATCCAAAGCACAACGAAGAACAAAAAAGTATTTTTTTAAGCTCTTTAAAAACTGTTGTCCTTGTTAAGATTGAAGTGTAGATTATCACCAATTAGTATTATCAAGCCAATTCTTTGATTTTAAGCTTTGAAAACATAACAAATATTATGAAAACATAGATTTTGTGACTGTTTTCCCGGGATCCCGGGAATTCCCGGGATTTCAAAAATATTTTTCCCGTTTCCCGGGAAATTTGAAACCCGGGAAAATTGGACGCCCTAGTTCCAGCTGTTGAAATGCGTATGCGGCCTTTTCAAATATTACTCTAGATTTTTGAATTCAAAAATGTGAAAATTCGATTATTCAGTACAAGGGTGAAGTTGTAAACAATCGTAAAAATGTGAATATCTGGAAATTAAAAAATATATATAAATTCAGTTTTAAAGCTCTAAATTCAAAAAAATATGATAAAGTCCAACTTAACCAAGCAATCCAGAAGGGAAAAGATCACCAAGAAAAACAAATCTTATACAACAACATCTTCTTGAAATCGTTAATAATTCGTCAGGGTTAGCTCGTATCGTTTTGCGGTCTTCGACAAAGTTGTTTGTTATAAAATTCTGCATAAGAATCTCATACTTGCCAATCAGACAAATTTAATTCATTTTTGCAATTTTCCCAAACAAACTTACTTACTCAAAATTACTTTCCAAAACAGGCTAGGATAATCGAGTTTGGACTATAGAAAAATTTGTAACAAGCAATTTTTCTCTCTATCTCTCTGTTTCAGCAACGAGATGACCGACGACGAGCCAACCACAACGAAATCGAGCGACGACGGCGGGACAAGATCAACAACTGGATCCACGAGCTGAACAAGATCATCCCGGCGGAGCATATGAACAGCCCGCCGTCGGACTCGCAGCAAAACAAGCAGAACGGTGGCACCGGCGACAACCTCTCCAAGGGTGGCATCCTGGCCAAGGCCTGCGAGTACATCACCCGGTTGAAGGACACCAGCGACAAACTCACCGAGTGCCTTGCCGAGAAGGACCAGATCCTGCTGGAGAATCTGCAGCTCAAGGAGAGCATAAACCAGCTGCTGACGGAGAACAAGCGGTTACAGTCGGAGCTGCAGTTTGCGCTCGCCACCAACGTCAAGATCGAGTCGTAGCCATCGTCAAACAGTCATTACCATGTTATCATAGTTTAAATTACACACACGCAACTGTATATTAGGTATTAGGGAGGTGTGAGCGGAACGAGTGAGAAAGAAAGTGAGTAACTTAGAAAAAAAACACATTAGCGAATGTTGTGCGCGCGAATCAAACTCAATCCACCGCGCGCCAGAAACGGAATCAGTAAGTTGTAAGTATTCATCATCCGAGTTGATTATTCGATCAATTTACCATAAAGCGTTATTTGTTAAACTATTATTGCACGGATCGAACCAGACATATACATACATACATACATACGAACGAAACTGTTGTGAGCCGCAAGAACGGAGGAACGGAAAAGCCAAACATATGAAGAAGAAGAAGAAGAAGTGTCACACACTCAATCACACAAAAAATCGAATTCAAACGTCTAGACGTACATTGTTGAGCCCCTATATTGGAGGAATTAAGTGTAAACCTACCCACAGAATACTCTATCCAAAAAAAAACCATAGTCAGAATACACAAAACACAATACACCACCACGATTTGGCCAAATTTGCCCAACATTGTCATGTATTTGATGAGGCGCGCTTCTTTATTCGTCGACGTCCCCTTCCTTCTCGGTTCTTGTAGAACAGCTCCCGTTTTTGTTTCGCGATGATACAAAATTCCTGCCTAAGTTTAATATAGGTGCTTTTAACTGTAAATATTTGTCTTTTGTTTTCGTAGTTCATAACTAATGGAAGGACCTACCAGTCTGTAGTGTTGTGTTGATTTTAGTTTGTGTTTGGGAAAGTTTTTTTTTAACTGCTGCTTGGACGTCAGAACGTTGGTCGATAGTTGGTTAAAGTTGTTCTGGAATAGTTTTCGGAGACGCTTTCCAAATTTAGTTTTCAAAGCCACGTTTTGTTGGCAAGTTACGCTGCTGCATTCAGCTCCAATTATTATGATGATAACATAAAGCATACAGCAACTCTCTTAATCTTGTGTCCCTCACGAAGTTGTGTGAAGTATAGAAATTTGTGTACAATATCACTTAGCTGCGCGCGGAGAGGTATTTGGGGTGGTTAGTGGCAATATTTGGCCACATCTCACAAGCCATGCTGATCATGGAGCAGCAGCAATAATGGCGCTGTAGCGAACCAAAAGGTGCTAACTCGAGCTATTAGGCATCGGGACCGCACACACAAACTGGAATCGTTTCTAGGCTCGATGGAGCGCGATCAATGTAAGGTCGTGATCGATTTCTCTGTAAAGCGATGTGTCTCCACGATATCGATTCGCTGTTTCGAAAAGGGTGATAATTGATTTATCCCCGAGGTATGTCGAGCAAGTGGCGATCGGTAACAACGGCCGTAAAGCGAAGGCACTTGGCGACCGAGTCTAGCTGAGCTCTGCCTGCGACGGTGACAAATATTTGTCTAGTCTACGCGCGGAGATCGTTTTTTTCCGTGTCATTCAGGGAACTTCCTCACCGGTCTGACCTCGCGCGTCTCTCATTCCAGTCTACTCTTCTAATTTACAGTCAGTTATCTTGGCCCGTCCCAGATCACTGCAGCTGCTTATTCAAAGTTGGGAAATCCTTCACCATTCAACTGATAAGAGTTGTTTAACCTACCCGAAAAAAAAACTTATCTTGTCACATTGTGCCATCGTACATCTCAATTGTGTGGCATCTGTTTTGTAATTAAATTAACTTCAGAAAGACCAATCCAATCAATTCAATCATCTTCCGAAGCGGCGACATCTTTATAAGCGAAACGAGTTGGAACGCAAAACATCGAGGCCGGACACCAAGTGGGTGTGATATTGTTTATCAGCGCTGAGCGACGTATTTCATTCATATGATTTGGATGACGTGTTGTTGTCGTTATCAAGTTCGGCGGAGCGGAGTACCTTTAGTTTCAGGTGCTTCCACGCGGTTTCGGGCGCTGTTTGTGTAACGAATCGTGACGGGATTAGACACTAGACTCTTCACATTCTTTTGGACAAACTTTGAACGCGACACATCTTGCGGTTTAGTTTTGTGTGCTCCCACTCCGTTTTATCTTATCGTTAAAACGTGGCTTAAGAATATAAGCATGTTTAAGGTATAGCGCAAAATTAATCGGTATTTCCTAAAGGGAATTAGGAAAGCTTCCGAGCGATGAACCGCGGTCAGTTGACAGCCGGCGCCGGCTTAGCGTTAGTCCGCGGACAAACGGACGTGAAACAAATTTCATATTTAATTTTTTAAACATTCAACATAGAGACATTTCAAAACTCCAAAACAAAATTTGCAACATAACGATGCTTAGAACAAGAGAGCACAGAGTCATCGATAAGCAGTTATTGTTAACGTTCGTTATGGCGATTTTGACATAAGCGGTTTGAAATTTATTCAATTTCCACCGTTGTGACGTTTTTAAGCTATCTGAAAATCAAGATTTTTCAAAGGTCCAATAAACAAAACTTTAGTTTTTTTTGCTTATTGGGTGGTTTTGAATATCCCTGAGCTAGAATCTTTAATTTTTTACAATTTTTCGGTAATTTGTCAAACACACTGTTTTAATTTTTTTGACAAGCTGCCAATGATTTTCTTCACACTTCAGTAACTGTTTTTATTGACCGATGCACGAAGTGATTTGTTTTCCTATCTCCGACTCCTTCAGCAAACCTCAATTGGGTCCTGAAATTAAACTTAGTTTTGTGATATTATTGTTTACAACGATAAAGCTTATTTTTCTGAGTTTAAAAACCCTTTGAACGACCGCAAAGGATTTAAAATGGATTTTTAAATCAATTTTTAAAATAAACTTCGCGGCCCTTCTTGACAGAAAAGGTCCTTCTTGACAGCTCGTTCCAAGGGGACCATAGTTGATCCATCGAAAAAATGTTGTCTTGTCAAAATTTTTGGTATTGGCCGAAGGCACGAAGTGATTTGTTTACCTTTTTTTGGTACCCTTCGCAAACGTCAAACCATACAACGTATTGATTGGACGTTTGCTGAGGGTGCCGAAAAGTTTGGCTATGTTCTGCTTGCAAAATGCAATCAGACAATGGCTTTGTTTACTTACGCGTTAGGATGGTTGACCTTCCACTCTACTTTGCAACTTGACTACACACATTTTGCTTTAAATTTTCAATAATTCTCAAAAACATGTTGAATCTGCGTCAATCACTCGATCCGAAATATCAAAAGTAAACAAAGGCTGCGAATCGAAAATGAGCGATGACGTTTTGAGTTTTGACAGCCTCGATCGGATAAACTACCCCAATATCGACTTCCCACACGGGTGAAGCGGAAATTGTTGCACGTGTTAATTGCATTTAATTTGACTTAATTTTGATTTTTATACAAATAGCAAAATTTTAATAGCAGAAATGGTTGAAATATTAAAATATACAATGGGATTCCGGATATTCTTGCTAAAAAGCGCAAAGATAATGAAAAAAAAATGTAATGTCGTGCTAGCAAAAGCGAATCCCAAGTAATCCCTAATTGCAAGAACCTTTTCCAGCAACTGGCTTAAATGTCAACCTGTGCAAATACATCACCCTTATTGATGAACACCGCCCGACCGACCGTCGAAATACTAAACGATGCGCTAGAATTGCAAATTTTCCTACCGCGCGCATTTTAATCACTTCATCGGCGCTAAGCAGAGTGTCACGTTTTTTTTCTCTGTATCTCAATATTTCTCGGTAGTAAATTAGTTGGTCACATAATTGAGACGGCCAGCAGCTTTGCTGGAAGAATCGAATCGCCTAATGCGTCAAACACATAGGCAAACATTGGCAAAATATCACCGTCATAACTGTTAATTGCCTGCAAATTGTAACAATTGATTATAGAGGGCTAATCGGTCGATTGGCGTTTTATTGGGACCTTGGCCAGACAAACGACAACCGGCGCGTATCACGCTGAGGGGGAGATGTTCAGTTTATCTGTTTCGTTGACGGATAGGCGTGGTCAGATAGAGTCCGCGACTGTTTTTCGAAATTATACGTTCAGCCATAACTCATAAATTACTCATCCAGTGATACAGTTCGGTATGGTAGGGAAAGAGTACCTACTCAACTGATGTTTGTACTTGAAACAAAACAAAAATAAAGTGTTTTTACCTCCCGCTACCTTCACCGTTCACGGTTGTTCAAGTGTACAATACACATTAAATATAGATTACACAAATGCCGGAGAGTCATTTTGAGTTTGTTGATAATGGTGGGTGGCACACAAACACACCGATCGACCGGCAGCAGCAAAAATGATTTGGACAATTTGCTAGCTTTTGCACTATACTGTCACTCGGTATGCTGAATAGGGTGGCTCAATTATTTTCAGCTCCAGTCCATCAAAACGAACCAACCAGCGCTAGCGGAAGTTCTGCTGAATGGGCTCTACAACTGCTTTCAGGCAGGCACTTAGTGACGCCACAGACAACAGATGCTGCAAGGTTGAGTTTTGACAGATTTCCTCTGCGACGGCAGCGCCACGAGTGGCTTGTCACTTAGTACGTTTATTTGAAATAAGTCTTTTAATTTTTATTTAGATTTCTAATCAGGAATGAGTTAAAGGATTGGGTAAACTTAACTTAGAACTCTTGTAAATAAAACGAAAAAAAAAATCTTCAACCCATTTTTGAGTAGATTCGTTTTTGACGAAACCAGATTTAACTCAGAACTCAGAAATTATTTATTGGAGGTGAGTGTGTAGATAAAGCCGTTGAGTGTTTTCACACAATAAAGTTCTGGCCGACACGTCTGATGTCTGTGGCGACACACCGCGATATCTGGGACTCTGTAGCTGTATGATATTTACAATTTTTTTGTCGCTGATCGGCTAATTTACTATCATTTCCACGACAAAACAACAACCGCTACGACGATTCACGTGTGCGCATGGAAATCGCGTTCCGAGCCCGGACTTCGAAGCTGGAATCGCGGGAGATGATTGATTTATCGGGAAAATGCCACAGCAGGCAGATTCTAGACATTCATTAGAAAAAAAAGGTGCATTATACAATCACGATAGTTATGTTTCATTATCGATGAGAAATGAGCGACATGCGAGTCATGCGAGCACGCGGAAAATTCAAACCGTTGGACAGCTGGAGGTCGTCGCTGATGATGCATTGTGAGCAATCAAGGCTTTCGTCACGATCTGACATTCAATCCAGCAGGATTGTTCTTACACATTTGAAAACTATTCCAAACACACATCTCTGGCTGGTTGGCGCCAGCAAATATGCGAAGCCAATTAAGCAGACTCAATCTTGGATTCTTCAAGAAAATTGAACGAAATCCGGTGCTGTACACGGAGAAAAACCAGTTTCCAAAATCGTTAACAAGCTTTCATAAAACTCGGCACCATGAAAAAAAGGGCATGGTTCCGTAATTTATGAACTTTTTTTCACTATTTCGGAAATTGATTTTTCCCCGTGTAGCAGGATAGGGAGAGAGAGAGAGAGGTTAATCAATCAAAAAGCATAACGAGTTCGAAACAGAAGACAATGATGGCTCCTATCTGTTAGATAAATTAGTGAAAACTGAGCCTAGAACGTAGTCACTCAGATTCAATTGCAAATTATGTTTCGAAAGGCCATTTGATCAAGCGAGAGAAAACTAGTTAAATAATTTTGATAAAACATTTGTTGATTTCAGTGTTGTAGTAACAATAAACGAAAGTCATACACAGCCATGCTCAGATTGTTATTGTTTTATTTTTGCGTTAAATCTTTTCTTTTTGTTTAAAACGATTAAATGTTTTCCGTTACCGTTAGCAAACATCGTGTTGTTGAAAATATACTATACATGAAAATGCGATACATAGACTAAGAATCAAACAAATACAACAGAAAAGATTTTAGTAAAGACTAAAGAGAAGAATACCTAAATATATATATATGCGGATAAATGCAATAATAGTGTTATTATTTTATTGAATCATTAACTACTAAACGTAAGTATTTTACTGATATATTATTATATATAAAGTATTGGTCTATGTACAAAAGTTGTGAGGACAGAACAGATGGAGTGCGAGTTACTATTGCAATAATATTTAGTAAGATTTGTTGCTAGCAGGATGAAAATCATACAAATCAAAGAAACGAGTGAAGTGAATAATATACTTAAAAAGAAAAGCAAAAGATACTAAAACAAACTTTTACTAAGCATATTACTAACAAAAAAAATCTAAAATAACGAAATCAGATACAATAATTAAATTATAGTTATCATTGAACTTTTCAAGGAGTTAATAAATTATTGCTATTACATTAAATATACTTAATAAAAAAAAGCTAAGCAACCAGAAAACGTATCAATATTTATCATATGATCGACACATAAACATATTGATGCAAAAAGTTTACAAACGCAAAATCATATACACAGAAACCTAAATCATATATAGAAAATCATTTAAATATTCAAGTTACGATCGATGTCGTTGAAATGAACCAAACACCTATTTCCTATAGGCGAATGAATAAAAAAAATCACACAGTTCATATGATCTTTGATTTAGTTACTTACCATGTTTATAAGATGAAAAACACCGTTAAAAACTCACACACAAACAGCAGAAAAAGACTTGTCCCAAGAAAAAAACCCGTTTCGAAAAAAACGAATCGTTGCATCGTAATGATAATTATGGTTAAATTTATTAAGTGAATTAAAAAAAAGGAAAAAATGCGCAAATATACATTAAAGTAACCCTAAAGCATAGTTTTACGAAACACAAACACACACAAGTTGAACAAGCAGCATTACACACACAACCACAAGTTAAACAAAAAGACAACACAGTGAAGTTTAAAAAAAAGGTGAGAACCAGCCGCGATTGTGAAGCAGGCAAGATGGCGGCGTCAAAGCCGTGAAATATTGTGAGAAAAAAAAATACAAACAAATTATGACGATGAAAAAATGAAACAAAAAATGTGGTTTTATTTGTCTCTGCACGGACTACTAGACCCATCCGAAATCATTTTATCGTTTAAAAATCACTGTCGAAATTGATGAAAAAGCTATTTTTGATTTTCTTGCTTGTTATCTGTTTTCTTTTTTAATTCCAAATCGATTTAAAATTGCTTTTTAACGATTTTCGAGAAAAAAAAATCGGCATAATCTCGTTCAGACTAATTTAAAGCTAAGGCTTGACAAAAAATCTTAAGATGGTATTCCACTACGAAAACATTGTTTGCAAACTAAATAAGACTTCTGGACTATTTTTGTTAAGATTCAATAAGCAATTGTAAACATTGAGAGTATCGCCTCAAACCTCATGTCAACGCCCATCGAAGTAAGCGGGATACCCTCAATGTTTACATTTGCTTATTGGTCCTTAAACCTTCGACATTTATGACAGTTTCCGAGATTCATGACAAACTTTTCAAAAAACTGTCAGAGTGTGAAAAGAGTAAATTTCTGGAGTTTTTTTTTTGAAAAGGTCCTATAAACCAAATTTTCAATTTTTGCTTTTTTGGTGTTTTTAGAACCGCCTTGAGTCAGGTCTATTCAAAAACACCCAAAAAGCAAAAAATAAAAATTTGGTTTATAGGACCTTTTAAAAAAAAACTCCAAATTTTGATCTAAGTTATCTGTAATAAACAATTTTTCAATACACTCAAACCCCGATGGTTTGACACCAACTGTTGTAAAACGAACGGAGTCACGTTTTAGTTTGACACCCCTTTTACACGGAGTTCACACACACTACTAAACGTGTGTTTTGATAGTGTGCGTGAGCGCCGTGTTTTTTTAGTTTGACTTTGACCAACCAACGGGGTACAAACTAAAAAAGTGTCAAACGAAAAAGTGACCAACCACCGGGGGTTGAGTGTAATAAGTATTGGGGCCATCCATGAACTACGTGAGATCAATTTTTAATCTTAAATCGAATTGGCTATCGTAAAGTACTTTTTTATAGAATGCATCATTTACAAGTTATAGCCTTTTACCCTAGTTTATGGTAAAAATAGGAACATTTTTGATTTTGGTGTATTTTTTAAATTTCAAAATCTAGTGTGGTCCTTAAAAAGGATCAAAATTTGGAGAAAGAGCAAAAGATTTAAATTTGGCTGGAAATGCAAAAATAGGCGTTTTTTAAATGTTTTTAGAAAAAAATATCAATAGGTGAATTTTGAATATCTTGTGTTATTGCACAAACAATAGAATTATCCGTCATTTGAAAATATCTAAGAAAATATTTAAAAAATGAAAGCATTACTCACAAAGTTGACAGCATTTTATTACCAAACAGCAAAAAAAATCGATTTCTCTAAGATATGTTAAATTTTATCGGTCGATTAAAAAAAACATTTATGTTCTTAAACCTGGATAAAGCTGTTAATAATCAAGTTGTCATTTGAAATATAAACAACGAAACATCAATTGCAAAAAAATCCATCTAAGAGTGTATTAATGTTCCAAGAAATCAATGTTTATATGAAGCTTAACATGAATCATTGGACGGTTTTAACAAAACCACCCACCAACTCAATAGAGTCAAAAATTTTAGGTTTGCAGTGAAATTAGTGGACATCATTACCATCCTAAAACACAATGGTCGGTACAAAATCCATTCAACCTACAAAAGAAATCGAGTTACAACATCAGGTAGGGTCTCTTTTTTGGCAAACCCAAAATTGATTATTCGCACCGATGATGATGATGGCCAGTTAACGATTCCGGACACGTCGTCGCGTGTGCCACCAGCCGTCAGTGGGGACATATTAGCACTCCCTCGAGGAACAATAAACGGTTTTAAAAAACAATTACACCCGAACGCGTCGAGCGTCACTTTTCAACCGGTCAGGTACGATCGGTAAAGGTTACAGCGCGATTCGCACATGTCTGTAGTAAATCACATCAGCGACAGAGTCGATCGAATCAAGGATTTTTGCATGCTCCCTCACGAAATAGAAGAAGCTTTCCATCTAAATCCCCACGTTTTTTTTTTCGGGGACAAGATTCGTTCCAGGCATGCACGAGTGCAGCACCGTCGTCGTCGTCGAACAGACAGGCTTAGTTGGATTATCTATTTTTTAATTTTTGTGGTATTATCAATCGCAAAGTCTGCTAAACTAATAATAACACAAACCCGGCTGGACGACGACAGGCACAGAATGCAAGGAACGCCGGTCGTTTCGAGATTCCCTTTGGCGGTTCCATTAGATAACTTTAGGCTAATACCCATTGACGTCGGTCCAACGGCGACTATCTTATTTCGGAACACTAGCAGCTAATCTATAGACGACAGAGACCACGGTTATCGGCGCAGGTTGTTTAATCGTGAGATTATTGAAACGCGTGCGATTTTTTGGGTCGAGGCTTCTTCGGACGTTAAACCGGAGGAAATACAAGAATCAAAATAAATACCTAAAGACAGTCCAAAGCCTTCGAATAAACATGGAATATTCCATAACAAATTTCTACCGTATCAACCGAGGGATTACTGTGCCAGTAAATATAAAATATACTGGTCAATTCAACGTGCACGAGGATCAATAGATTGGCTAATTATGATTGGCTGATATGGTCCACGGTTTTCGAACACCGCTGCTTCAATAATCGGTTATAAATTTTGACAAACCGATTCTCGAGGTACTGATTGTCGTTGGCTATCGAAGAAATGGTGGAGAATTGTTGCTGTTATTGTTGATGATGATAAATGCACGTTGCGTCGTATTACCAGATCATAAATTCATTATCACCATCAGGCAGGGGCCGTACTTGAAAAATGCTCGTGACTTGGAAGTACTGATAACCGGCGTTGACGAAAGTAGCAACCGAGAGAAACAATCCATTCAATGGGTTCGTGTTCGAGAATAACTTCGATAAGCCATTGGTACTCTTTTCCATCGGCAAGGTAAGTCACTTATCGAAGCTTTAAATATGTCAAATTCCAAAAATATACACTTTTGCATCTTAACAGCTGGTAAAGTGCAATGCACGCGCCAAGATGCATGAGATTCATCAGTGATTATCTTGGTACCAAACGTATGTTATTGCATTATAACCCGTCCATCATTTCTGAAGTGTTTTCAACAAATTTGTAGCATATTCAACTCACCCCGTTAAAAGGTTTCAAAATCTGACACCCTCAACTTCAAGTAGTCCATCAACATTTCATGTTTGAGCCCCAATAAAGCACTCGTTCCAGCAGTGAATGATAACGCGAGACTTAAACGAACAATGTAGGTATAAGTGCCTATAGTGGGTAAATGATGAATTGGGTAAGCCCGAAGGCAATCAGGGAAGAAAATATAGATAAAACACAATTTACCAAGCATTTCGACTTGTAGGCAAAAATGATTCTACTTCAGGCGTTGTACAACGGTAAACATGAATCTCAAGAAATTTCTCAGAAAACTATTCTAAAAATTCTCACCTATACGAACTGTTTCTTTAAATGCAACATCCAATATCCATGCAAAAAATCGTTGGTTTTCGGGATGTTTAAAACAATAATTTTGACACCTTCAACAAATTGAAACAATGCCCAATATGTTTTCTCTTGCTCAAAAGTTGTGTCAACATATCAAAAATAATTCTACCTAAACTGGCAGGCTAGGCAAATCTCAAAAGTTTAGTTTTGCCTTCCTCACGTTACTGAGGAAAGGCTATAAAATCACTCGGAAACTGAACTTCTCAATTAGACCTCCTAGACCCACCTTCATGTATACCTATCGATTCTGAGCAAATGTCTGTGTGTATGGTGGGATGTTGATCAAAAAATTGTCACTCGATTATCTCGACATTGGCTGAACCGATTTTGTCCGTTTAGGCGTCATTCGATCCGTCTTGGGGTCCCATAAGTCGCTATTAAAAATTATGCAGTTTAGTTAAGTACTTCCAAAGTTATGCTAAAAAAGCGATTTTAACAAAAGTCCGGAAGATTGTAAAAAGGGTGGTTTTTGTAAGAAAACCCGTTATGCTATACATTTTCAAAAAACAGATTCCCAAAAAAAGTGTCCTCGTGGTTTATGGATGGTCCCTTATCTTTGCTTTCCTTTAAATTCCATACAATGTGAAATTATTAAACACTTTACTTATTTTTTTATATATAATTGGAATTGACACCTTTCCTTCAAACTCAAGCAATTTTTTTATCGATTTTTGATCTACACAAAGTCTATCCGTGTATGATGATTTAATTTTACTGTGTACAATTTGTTTTATTTTGCCTAAATTATTTCGGTGAGGATAATTTTGTTGTTTTTGACATGGTTTAATTTAGTAAAATAAATTTGGCTTTGCATTTCAGTTTCGGCAAGAATGTATGAAAAAGGTGACGCAACGTGTTGCTGTGACTATAAATCATAATGTGAAATCGAAAATAATTTTAAATAGTACGTTGTAGTTTACCAGCTTCAATAGTAAACAAAGTACTCTTAACATACATACTATTTAATATAATATGATTAAAAAAAAGGGTTTCCAGAAAAATATGTTTATTATTCACAAAAGAAAACACGCTGAAAATCCTGAAAAACTGGTTAAAAAAGGTCCAAACGAATCCAAATAAAACGTTTATGTCAGAAAAAATGTGTAATTTTTGAAGTGTCACTTTTTCAGTCTAAATTGAGGTAAGAGGTCATATTCAACCTGCCAAAATTTCACCTTCCTAATTTACAAATTATTTTACTGTGTAGTTGTGAAAATTGTGTTTTCACAACAGGGTAGGTAAATTTTCACAAAAGCAGTGACTCATTTTCATAATTAAAATGGGTTTTATTCATCAAGCATGATTCATAGATTTTAACGGTCAAATTGAAAAAAAAAATAATCATAGAAATACAACATCGACCCATTCATGAGGCCTTTTCTCACCGATGCGAGCTCGTACATGACTTTGTTACTCTGCCCATGCCGGTGTCCACTAACACAGACGTAAGTTCTGGGTGTACCGTATACGTAAATGTACCGCAAATGATGTCTCGCAGATGTCAGACGTAAAGGCCCTTTTCCCTGGTCCACACTATCCGGCAGGGACCCAGCTAGAAGTTCGGCCTGCCAGTGGCACAAGAAAGAAGGAGGAAAAAAAGGAGTGTAGAAGTAGAAGTGCGAGAGTGTCCATTATTCTTTTCAATAAACCTCCTTCGTTTTTGTTTTCCATTATTTTGTCGCGGAATTAAACCGATCCGAATCGGCCCAGCATGAGTCAAACCGTGTAGATTGGATGCGTCATAAGTGCGAGAATGGTGTAAAGTAGTGGTGCCGGTGTTTCATCTGTCCTCTATCGGAGCAAAACGCAATCAAAAATCGGCGAGAGCGGGGCCCTCTGCAAAAAATAAGACGGACGGACGGACGACAGGATCTACACACTTGCGACAAGGAGGGAGAGCAATGTGGAAGAACCAAGCCCACTTGTGCTTTCTAGTTGTTTGTATATACAGTTTGAGCCATCAGATCGTCGAAGTCCGTGCGACCGGTAGTACAGGTGAGCGCAAGATATCTAACGGAGTACGGGCAGTTCCGGGGGGTTCCTCAGGTTCATAGCGAAATTAGGGTTGCGGCCCGCTATCGGAATCCCATTTTTCATCCATTCTGTACTCTACTCACTACACTCCCCATACTCCCGCAACATCAACACAGATTCTCTCTTTCTAACCATCCACACACACTCTCAGCTCAGTGTGCAGCAGCAGTGGTTTGTGGTTGTATGTAGCATCTCCTCTATATGTAGAGAAGGTGCCTAGCATTATGCTCTTAATGTTGTGTGTTGTATATGCAACTGAGCCGACGTCGAGACTCCAGACGTCCGTCTATGTGTGAGCGACGTTTGACCATGTTTCGCCACTTGGATGGCCACTTGGGTTCAATTGAACGACACTTCATTGTTGGTCACAGCGACTCCTCATGAATAAGCGACTCCTTTTTTTCACTTTCATGTCCACACACATGCTGACGATGATCCTTTAATATTTCAGTTGAACCGCGTTACTTCTTGGCTGGTAGAAATGGAACACTGTCGTGCAAGTACACCGGTGCGGAGATTCCCACATGGCACAAGGACGGGAAAAATCTTACCGATGGCAGGTGAGTCACACGCCCCCACCTCCAAGCTGCTGCTGCTTTTAGAAACTAATCAATATTTCGTCTTTTTAGCGGAAAGTTTTCATTTATGATCGTTGACTCTGAAAGAGACGTGGAGAAGTTGTCCGATGGGGACGAAGGAAAGCCCGCGGAAGAGCAGCAGTCGGATACGACGGATGCAAGCGTACTACCGGCCAATACAGCGATTTCAACCTTAACGATACACAATTTTACAAAGGCGGACACCGGAAAGTACGTCTGCCATGGAGAGGGCAAAAGTATCCTCGCGAATTACACAGTTCATGAGGTCATTCTACCAAAGATTACTGCATCGAGCCCGGAGCGCACGCGGACCAAGCTCGAGAAGAAGGTCGAGCTGTACTGCGTGATACAAATGTACCCACTGGAATACTTTAACAATTCAATACAATGGTTCAAGGAAGACGATACCACCGAGAACAACTTTTTCAAAAACACTTCCGTGCGCATTTTGAATGGAACTCATGTGAACGTCACGCTGACGATTGCCGGAGTAAGCAAAACTCACAATGGAACCTATTCCTGCAATGTTGGCCCGTCGGCGATGTTGGACGAAAGTTCGGCTGTCGATAAAAAGTCGATGGCTTTGCTTGTGCTGGACAAACCCCAGGTTGCGATTGAGTACATGAAAGCGGTGGGCGCGAACAAGATCTATCTTAACTGGACCATCAACGATGGAAACGATCCGGTGAAACATTACATGGCCCAGTTCATGAAAAAGGGCGACTCCACCTTTACGTATTACGCCACTCGTATTGATGGCCAAAACACATCATTCGTGCTCGAAAATTTTGAACCTGCCACCGATTATGAAATTAAACTAACAGCTCAAAACAGTCAGGGAAGCGGCCCAGCTTCACCACCACAAAAGGTTCGCACGTTAGAAACCGATCCCAGCTTCACCCCAGTCGTCGAAGTCAAAGGCAACACCCACTCAACGATCACGATCGGATGGGCACCACCACCAACCGACCTGCTAGAGTACATTCAGTACTACGATCTTACGGTGTCCGTTGCCGGCGAAAACTCTTCCAAGTGGGAAACATACTACCCACAAAACAGTCGAAATCTGCCCTACATGTTCGACAACCTGGAAACCGCCACAGAGTACAGCTTCCGAGTGCGAGCCTGCAGCGAACTCGCAAAAGTGTGCGGAAACTGGTCAGAGGAGGTAAATGGAACCACCAGCGATGGAACATCCTCCGAACCTCTCGATCTCAACATCACTTGCTCTCACTTCAACATCTCCCGCCGTAACAGCGTACGAATCCACTGGAACCCACCGAGCAAACCCAACGGAAAGGTCGTTTCCTACCAAGTTATTCTGGACGGCCTCTCTCAGTACCGTAGCGAGCACGGAACGCTCAAAAACGAAACCTGGGGACCCAAAATCAAAAACGTACAAGCCCAGTTCACCAAAACCGAGTACGACGGAATTCCACCCAACACCAACTACACCGTACGAGTCGCAGCGGTCACGCGTACCAAACGCCCGGGAAAGATGGCAAGTGCCACGTGCACAATGCCATCGACAACCCCCGACAACATCGGCCGCCTAATGTGGGGCAAGCTGCGCACCGAAGATAACCAGTGGATCTTCAAACTCTTCCTACCGCGCGTTTCCGAACGCAACGGTCCGATCTGCTGCTACAAAATCTATCTCACCCGGCTGGTGCACAAAAATGGCTCCCTTCCGGAGCCGGAGAATCTTGCCGTCACGAGCTACGCCGACGTTCATTCGCTAAACAACACCCACGGGGGGACGTACCTTGCCGAGATATTCTCCAGCGTAAATTACAGCTCGGAGGTATTCCTGGGCGATGGAAAGAACAATGAAGTTCAGGATCTGACCTTCTGCCCGCAATGTCTGCACAAGACCAGATTTCACCAGATTGACAAAACCAGTGGTAAGTAGTGGATTCTAATACGCTAGAGTGGTGAAACTGGCTCAAATCTTGGTGATCAACATCCCAAAAATTAATACCGATTGAAAAATAAAAAAAAAATAAACATTGGCCCTTGAAATCCACCAATTTGACACACTTTTCCCTATCAGATGTAAACAAAATTGCTCAAAATCGACGATTTCACTGCCGAGCACAAATCGGACACGATGCAAAACTGCTCTGATGAATTCCTACCGTTTGTTTGAAAACTCTCTCTTCTGCTCTATCTCTCTCTCTCTCGCTTTAATCGGTTAGTACAGCGAATGATTGACGTCGCTTTTTGCTCATTCGTAATAGTTTGTGATCGACTTTGTTTTAATTTTTGAATAAATCACTTGTAACCAATATTTGGTGCTAGTGCGGTCCAAATGAACGCCTCTCAGAGCATATTATTTTGTCACTGTCGTCGACGGGCGGAGTAGGCCAAACATTTCACGAATAATCACATTTTTTACAGCTTGCAAATCGTGGTAGCTCACGAATGGTTTCGCGCTTCAATCGATAATGATTTCATTCTCAATGAGTGAAAGATTTCTGATCATTGAACCGAAAATCGGAATTTTTGCAGTAACTAGTGAAACTAAAGATTAATTAAAGTTTAAGGGACCATCCACAAACCACGTGGACACTTTTTTGGAAACCCCGTCCCGTGGACAATTGTCCACACAAAAAAAACTTTTTTGTATGGAGCGGGGACAATCGCCATACACCCCCCTCCCTCTCAAATGTCCACGTGATTTATGGACGGTCCCTTAATAATTGTACTTTTTTTGTGGAAATGCCATTTAGCATGATTGGCCCTCAATCACTTTGATCGGCCTAACATCCCAAAATAGCAACGATAAAAATATCGACTTTTGATACCAATATTGCGAATGATGAAAACTTTAAAACTTCGATTTTCGAAAAATTACGGTATGTTATCAAAAATGTTAATATTTTACAAAACAAATCTGTAAAGAGGTGAAAAAGCATTCAATTTTGTTTCGTTTGATACCCATATTGCGAATTATTAAAATTGAGGTGTTTTCTAAAAAATACGGTAACATTCCAGAATCGAATATCCTAAGGCCTCGGAAAAAATTTACTTCATATAATAGAATCTTCGGATAATCAAATCACGAAAATTTTTTTTAAAGTGATTAAAAAATTTAAAATCCAAGATGTCGGCCAAAATGGCAGTGATGGAATATTGAAAAAAATGCATTTTGAAAAGGTAATCAGCTATTCAAATTTGACTAAAATGGGATGGCGAAACTCGAATTTGATGTAGGTATAAGCAAGAAAATTTAAAAAAATCAAAAAAATTGTTCGCTTGTGATTCGATAAACCAATGTCCCATACAAACCTTCGGATAATCGAAACTCCGGATTATCGAGTCTCAACTGTCATCAGGAGGCAAATTTAGGCTGATTTTAGAGTGACAAATTTTATGGATAAAGCCTAAGGTCATCAAAAATTGTTAAAATACGCTAATAAGGGTGAAAACGTACACATAAAAAAATATTTCCGAATGTTACATCATTTATGATGTAACACTTTTGCACGTCATTAAACCTTTAAATTTACATGCAATTTGTAGAAAATTTGCAACAAGTTATACTTAAAAAAATAATTTTACGTGTGATTATACCGTTTACATCGAATTTCAAGTTTAAATCAACCGAGTTTACATGTGATTAATTTTTCTGTGTACCAGTTTGAACTTCTATTCTAAGCGCTCTAGTTTGTTACTGATTCCCGATTCTCCATTTTGCAGCCATTAACAAGGATGAGGAAGAAGTCGGCCAGAACGCCACTGCCACCACAACGACGGCGAATCCCATTCGCACCGGGAACGAAGCCGTCTCGGTTCAGGACGAGCTGAAAGTATCTAGTCACGAGAAGCGCGAGATAACCAGCTACAACAGCTACGACGGCGGCACCTACCAGCTGGAAACGGTGTACGACGGTGTGCTGGATGCCACCAGCAACTACACCGGATTCGTGGAAGTAGTTGGTAAGAATGCTTTTGATTGTTTTTACAGGAGGACATAACTGATCATACGAATTCCATTTCAGTGAAAACCGAAGGCGACAGCGGTCCTCAGTACATTTCAAGCTTCAGCGAGTACTTCCAGGAAATGAATGCTGGAGCCCCGTCGCCCAGCGAACTAAACGGAAAAGATCTATCTTTTATACTGAACATCGTTATTCAAATCCTGTGCGGTCTCATCCTGATTGTTTTGCTGGTCTTGCTTACGCTCTGTCTGCTGCACAAACACTTTAGCAAGAATATCGCCCAAGAAGGGGAAGCAATCAGCTTGGGAGACTCACTGAGGTACGTAGAACGACCTTTTAGGGGGGAAAGACGAAACGAAAATAACATTATTTCTTGCAGAAGAGCTCTCTGCCACGGACGCAATGCGAACATGCACCACCGGCATCTGCTCGGATCGAACAGCGTCAAACCACCGACGATTCCACCGATATCGAAGGACGATCTTCCAAAAGCATACTACGAGAAACATAAGGACTCTGACTATGGCTTCCAGCACGAGTTTGAGCTGCTTCCGGACAAGTTTGTCGATCGGACGACAAAAAATTCCGATCTTAAGGAGAACATCCACAAGAATCGTTATCCGGATATCAAGTCCTATGATCAGACTCGGGTCAAGCTGTCAACGATGAATGGTCTGTGCGGATCGGACTATATTAACGCGAATTTTGTGATCGGCTACAAGGAACGTAAAAAGTTCATCTGCGCTCAAGGTCCGATGGACAGCACGATCAACGATTTCTGGCGAATGATTTGGGAGCAGCATCTGGAGATTATCGTTATGCTGACCAATTTGGAGGAGTATAACAAGACCAAGTGCGCCAAGTATTGGCCGGAAAATATAAACGATTCAACCCAGTACGGAGATTTACTGATTACGTTCACTTCAGATAGCTTCTATGCGGACTACATCGTGAGAAACTTGAAGGTAGGCAATTCTGTCATTATTGATTTTCAGTGGAGGTCCAAAACAACTTTTTTTTACAGGTCACCAAACGCTCGGTCAACTCTGCCGGTGACGAAGTCGAAGATACGCGCTATATTTCCCAGTTCCACTACCTAACCTGGAAGGACTTTATGGCCCCGGAACACCCGCAAGGAATCACCAAATTCATCAAACGCATCAACTCGGAATACTCATTGCAACGCGGTCCCATCCTGGTTCATTGTAGTGCCGGCGTTGGCAGAACCGGAACATTCGTAGCCCTGGACACACTCACGCAGCAGCTGAACGAGGAAGGCCAAGTGTCGATCTTCAACACAATATGTGATATGAGATATCAAAGAAATTTCCTTGTGCAGTCCTTGGTAGGTGGAAATAACATCGCGATTATTTATGAAATATTTCATCAATCAACATTGACAGATGTCAAAACGATATGAACTGTCGAAATTAACGGATGAAATTTTTCATGAATAATCCATCAAATGTTGCAGACTAGAATCCATAATTCACGTGATTCTTTCTTCTAGAAACAATACATTTTCCTGTACCGTGCCCTCACCGAGCTGGCGTACTTTGGCGACACAGAAATTGATCAAAAGTCACTCGCAACCACCGTTGAAAATCTCAAGCAGCCATCAACCGAGAACGCCGATATTTGCAAGCTAGAAGCGCAATATCAAGTAAGGCTGAAATGTTTCACTCGACCCACCTTGAAATATTTCATCAACCCTGTTTTTTTTCAGCGAATAAAATCGTTCCAAGACGACACCCGCCGGACGGTGGCCATAGGCAGTAGCGAGGAGAACAAAGCCAAGAATCGCTCCGACAGCTGTGTTCCATACGACAAGAATCGTGTGATTCTGGCGCCGATTCCGGGCCATGACAACTGCACCTACATCAACGCGTCCTTCATCGATGGGTACGACGACGAGAACAACTTTGTCATCACGCAGGATCCGCTGGAGAACACCATTTTCGACTTTTGGCGAATGATCTTCGAGCAGCGGATAAAGACGATCGTCATGTTCTCGGAGGTAGTTTGAAGAATTTGCTTTTTCATTTACTTTCTCAGAATTGAGCTGTGAATGAACCCAATCAAACCTTACAGATTGGCGACGGTCCCAACAAGTGTCCCCGGTACTGGGCCGACGAGGAGATGCAGTACGAGAATCTGCTCGTAACGTACATCCAAAGTGAGAGCGGTCCCTACTACACCAAGCGCGAGTTTACGGTCATGAACTGTAAAACGAAGGACACCATCCAGGTAACGCAGTTCCAGTACAACGGTTGGCCCACCGTCGAGGGCGAGGTTCCCGAGGTCACGCGGGGCATGATCGAAATAGTCAACCAAGCACAAAAGCACAGCACCCAGCAGGAGGACATGTTCACCATTGCCGTTCATTGCAGGTAAATTTATTATTCATGATTTCGTGAACCAAATTCATGAACTTCATTCGTAAGTCAAGAAAAACATTAATGATTTTATCAATAAAATTCACGAACCCAAATAAAAAGACTTCATGACATCGATCTCGGATTTCATGAATGGAATTCATGATTTCATGAATAAAAATCATGATTTCTTGAATAAAATTCAAGAAAAGATTCTTAATTTCAGCTATAACATTCATGAAATTTGAAATTCTTGAAAACCCCTTTCGAATTAAAGATTTCTTTTGATGTAAATTTATGAATTTATTTATTCTAAAAATTGTTCACCCGTGATCATGAAATTTTCAATTCAACAATCTTATTTCTCAATTCACAGCTTGGGAACGGACAAAAGCTCCTTATTCGTTGCCATGTGCATACTAGTTATGCAGCTTAAAACCGAAAAACGAATTGACATTTGCTCTATAGTCAGAAAGCTTCGAGCACAACGTAGTCTAATGATAGAAACATATGTAAGTATTTGTTGCGAATACAGCAAATGGATCCTTTTCTTACCATCTCTAAATTGTTTCAGGCACAATACGAATTTCTGCATAGAGCTATTGTAAATTTCGCTGACTTATACAAAATCTCGCTAGGCATAGCTTCCGACTGTTGATAAGCTGATGTAGTGATAATGTAATAAGGTAAACATAACATAATGTCGTGAAACATAATACGTATAGATCGCGCAACCCCATTACACAAACACACACACACATGCCACACGCCGCCAATACACACTGAAGAATCCACTTCTACACACAGATAAGTTTGCAAGTAAATCCCAGAAGAAACAAAACAGAAATACATGTGACAATTTCATGCAGAAGCTTCAAGTACGCAATATATGTAATGTATGTAATTTTTAGCTTTTTAAAACCAGTAAACCTGCATGAGTTAAACTTATCGAACAATCTATTGCATGCGACGTCAAACGAAACAAAAAAAAACTGAGATTAGTATGATGGCAGCCAGGGTTTCTTTGTTCTTGGTCATACTATTTTAAATGAAAAAAACAAAATAGCTCCCTCCCTTTTTAAGTGAAATGTGAGTTAAAAAAATCTTCCCTAATTACGTTCTTCTATAAGCCATACTCTGTTTAATTCACCGCAACTCTCCGTTTACGGAAAAAGAAAACACTACATTTATAAATAGTCATTGAAGTAACTAATAAAAACCATGATACAACTAGGACAAGAAAACAAGCAGGTAACTTTTATACTATTCCAGACAAGAACAACCCAATACAATAGATTGGCGACAGCAGCAGCAGAGAGATAGGTAGGAGCAGATTGCAAACAACAAAAAAAGCAAATTGTAGAAAAATGGTTGAAGAATCGAGAGTGTGTGATCAAAATGTAGAGGAATAACAGCGTGCGATGCAAAAGAAAACGTTAGGAGCTAAAGCTAGATATTTTTCACGTTGAAAACCGATGGAAAATACAATCATAACAAGTAAAACAATGACACTAAATAAGACAGAAGATGCAAAATATACCTCTATCTGTGTGTAAAAGTCAATAACTATTAAGGTATCTGTACCAGTATGATATTTCTATGAGTAATGAATAATGGAAAACACAAAATGATGATACACAGAAAGAAAAAACACGAAACAAGAAACCAGAAATGTCTTGTGTGCTGAACAACCTACAATTTACTACATTATAATGTTTGTATTTATCAAAAATTATCAACAATGAGCAGTAAAGATAAACTTGTGTACAATTGTTGTTGTTTTACTTTTTTGATATCCGAAATAATTCCTTTAAATGAAATTAGATTGAAAAAAAAACATTTAAAAATTTTCACAAAAAAGGTCAAACAGTATGTTTTTTAAGTTAAAAAATGCCTACAAAAAACGACTTTAAAAAACAACTTCCAATAAGTATTGTCTTCATCGGCTTGTGACTCTAAACAGAATCAAATAAGAGTCAACGTTCTTTAAGTACACAGAAAAAAAATCATGGTAATATTACATCTGGGAAGGGGTACATCTTTTATGTCAGAAAAAGGTGTAATTTTACCTCTGGAAATGTCTATTTTTACCACTTTTCTGTTGTAATGTCACTTTTTCAGTCTAAATTTAGGTAAAATTACATCATAAAAGAGGTAATATTCAACCTTCCAAAATCAAAGCTTCCAAATTTACATTATTTTTTCTGTGTACGTAACGCAATTTTAGCGGAAGCATGATACACTCAAACCCCGATGGTTAGACATCAACTGTTATGAAACGAACGGGGTCACTTTTTAGTTTGACACCCCTTTTACACGGAGTTCACACACACTACCAAACGTTTGTTTTGAAAGTGTCCGTGAGCGCCGTGAAAAGGTGACAGTTCGTCAGTTTTTAGTTTGACTTTTACCAACCAACGGGGTACAAACTAAAACAGTGTCAAACGAAAAAGTGACCAACCACCGGGGGTTGAGTGTACGAAAATGGGATGGGTCTAAAAAATGCGTTACGTTATAAAGGAACGCTTGCTTAGGTTTTCTTGAGAGAAAAAAATAACATTCTTATTAGAAAAAAATAAAACTTCAATTTCAATCAATTTAATGATTCAGCATTTTGCTTTAGAATCTCTCGTCATCATTTTCTAATTACATGGTTCAAATTCGAATAGTTGATTGAATCATGCAAACAAACCAATAAAATATTCTTAATATTCCACCCTCACCATCTTGAGTTACAAACTCCCAGCCAATTTATAGTAGTCGAAAAAAAACTGACGAGTTGGATGAATACGACGAATGCTGAAAAAATCTAGTTTGGCAACGAGTTGCACACAATATATATATTTTTGCCTTCCTCACCTCAATGAGGAAAGGCCTCGTGATTGGTCAACGCAAAAACCAAAACAGTGTTAAAAGTGTTACTTTTCGATGCAAGTGCTAAAAAGTTGAACTTATTTTTAAGTACATTTTGTGTTGCACAACTATATGATCAAACAACGGATTATTTAGTGATTCCAATGTATCCCATGATTCGATTATAAAAAGTAAAATTTATATGAGGCGCTCGAATAGTCGAGTCAGGCCTTATTTTTAAGTTATGCCAAATAATTTTAATTAATAAGATTCCTATTGGATATTTGATGCTCATCAACTTTGTCGATGGGTGCTCAAAATATTTATTTTCTGGTCACTCTATTGTATAATCCCTTAAATTATTCCCGCTGAGTTGCCTTTCTATGCAACAATAAATTATTGCGCAATAATTATCTGAATTTTTCAAACAATGCAAAAGCTAAAAATCCATCATCAATTGAATAGTTAACCAAACTTCAAACACTAAGCCGACTGCAAATATTTTTCAAGGTTCAGAATCGGCTCAAAAATAGAGGGGCTTAAAAAAAATCAGGAAGGTGCTGTGTCCTATCCCTCGCCTAGACCAGACCAAAATCCATGATAAAGCTGTCAGACCAAATCTGTCAGACCAAAGAGCAAAAAGTAAACAATCTTGGTCTTCGACGTAGGTGCACACAAATCAAGAAAAGAAAATTTGAAAAAGAATTTTATTTTTCCAATTCAATGACTGGGTTTGGACTGCAAAATTGAATGTACGTCAGAAAATGATTAAACAGTGCGGCGTCCTGTACACCGACAATTAAATAAGCAGTTAAAAGCCTTATTCTTCCACTTTAATTTTTGATCGCGTTTTCGGTTTACACCTGAAAAATCTTGAAATTATTTATACGGATTTGTGATTCCTCTCTTTCCACCATTCCCTTGAAAAAAATCATAGTTTAATGAAAACAGAAGATTCATCAACTGAAAACAATTGGAAATGCTGCGTTGATAATCATATAAATGCTACTTTAAAACGCTTCTTTAATTTCTTTTTTTATATTTTTTTTAATGCCTATTAAAAATAACACAAACAAATAGCACAATCAGTAACACAAAACTTGTTTTATTTGCATCCCAAAATTTATTTGGCTCGTAAAAATTATAACCTAAACAAACCATAAAACTTGTTAATGGTTTTAAGGTTTATAAAACCGTATTCCATGTAAATTCCATAAACGATATTAAAAAGGATCCTTAAATCTAATTGTCGTGCTTCGCCATAATTAATCGATAGAAACTTGATATTTTATGAAATCCAATATAAATACACGATTAAAAATAAAACTAAAGATCGAAAATTTATTCAATTAGATTGCTATAAACCAATGTTATAAAAAAAAAACACAACCAAAAATTCTCTATGAATGCAAAGTGTTATTTCATTTAAAAAAAACTACATTTAGCTGATTGATGGCATGCATTTCATTCAAGTTTCACTAACAAAACTAAAGATATTATTAATTTAATACTATTTCACGACACACTGCTCCCTTTCTCTACATAACCTCATACGAACACACAAACAAAAGGAAACGTTGAAAAGCGCAAAGCAAAGATCCCAAAACGGACTGCACTGACCAATGGCGATGAGCTGGACAGTCCAGCGGTGCAATGAAGGAAGAGTGCTCCGCCCACTTTTTAACTGGCGTGAAAAGCTTAGTTTCAATTAACAGTTCAGGATGACATGCTTGACCGGTTTATTATAAGAATCGATTTTCAAACAAAATAATTAGCGTTAATTACGTTTTAAATGTAGAGAGTTCTTTTCAAAATTTCAAAAATCGCTAAACACAAATAATGTAACATGTGTTCTTTAAAATTAATGGTACACCCAGAACTGGACATCGGCATACGAGAGGATAAAGAGCACAATTCTGTAGTAAAATGGTACTGTGTACGGACTGAGAGAATAAATCCCGAAATTACCGAGAGTACTTTACTCATGAGTTCATCTTCAAAAAAAGTTCATCCATCAAAAAAAAAGTACCGGTACCGAGACTCGAACCCAAGACCTTCGGCATATTGAACCGCGCCTTTGCTGTATGGGCCGTCATGGTTCGGTGAGAAAGTGGCGGTCATTTGTCTATATAAGCCACTCAATCGAATGAACTGTTCCAATGAACGAATGAACACGCGAGAGGATTATACTCTCGCAAAATAGAACTTTCCTCACGTTTCTTTTCGTGAGGACTATCCCCTCGTTCTTTAACTTTGGGTGTATGTAATCTTCTTTTCCAGCGAATTTGATCAACATTGTAATATTTCAATCAATTATGTTTTGATGGGACAATTTGTACATTTTCTTGAATGGATAGTTTTATTTTTTTTATTTAATAAACTCCATATTCAGGTTTGCGAGTTCACGACCTAAATCATAATAAATTAAATCATATTATACTATCCTGTTTCTTCTTTAGCTGGACAGTATATTTTCTATGAAATATTAAAAAGACAGTTTTTTCAAACTTGAAGCTTTTAAACAGCCGCTCTAATCTAGTCCGTCCCATATGTATTTTTGTCAAAAATGAGATAAACTTAACAACATTTTTAATTTTACATATACTTTTATTGAATAAAAAAGTAGTGTTTGTTCTAAAAAATCCAAAATAAATATGACTTTCATGCTGTCTCATATGCAAAATAAAGGCAAGTCAGTTCCTCATTTAGAAATGTCTCGCAAATCGTTTAAATGGATACGAAATTTTTGAAATCAACAGAATATATCTTTAAGAGTACATTTAGCTTGAAAATATCATTAATTGTTCATTTTAGGTGAAAAATTTGAAAATTTGAAAAAAAAAACAAAATACTCCAAACATTTAGTGACTTTTTTCTTTTGAAATATAAAACCACGGTAAGAAAAAATAAAATACATACCGTTATGGCTAATATCTAAACCATAAAATCAGTTATATTTCTTGAATGAATAAGCTTGATCCTGGATCTGTGAGAGACGCGTATGTGGAGCGTAGTTTTTTAAATTAGTCAAGGGCTTAGCAGTTGAGATTTCTATTTGCCTCTGTAATATATTAACAATTTCCGGTGCCGCTGCAGATCATATTTTCATATCCAGAAACTTTACCAAATATATTATTTAAATAAATAAATCTGAAATAAACATTTTTTTTATTATTTGGTTACAATTATTCTTCATGTAAACTAATGTCAAAAACAAAAACAATGATTTTTATATCCCGCCGTTGGACATGGAGGACTTTTAAAACCCGCCAAACAAATCGGAGCAATCGGGTGGTTGCTGGGGAAAATTCTGAAACGTCCTTGTCATAAATTTTCTGTTGTCAGCTGAAAAGGAAGTGTTTTTTTTCCAGGATTTTTCAGAGTTTCAAATTTAATTATGCTGGAAACAAGCAGTGGTGTTTAAGAGTTTTAGATCCCGTAGATTTCATTTTCTCACTGCGATGATCTGACCCGAAGAAACACGCAGTTTGTGGTTCCAAATGTTGTGCGACCTCAACAAAAGCCATCGCCTTGATCGCTTCCGGTCGACCACTAAGTTAAAAAAAAAAAACAAAACAGAAAAATTCCAAGCAGATCAATCATGTTTCAAATATGATATCAACTATTTTTAAGTGAAATAAACATATTTTCTAAAGAGGTGGGGCTGGTCCTAAAGAATGTAATTTCATTCGAAATTCTTTCAATTTGATACTGTCAATGTGTCTGGGGAGCAGGGCCCCGGCGATGGCCTGATATGAGCTACCGAACAACATTGGCAATATGGCGTCGTTTGTTTACAAACATAAGATTGATTGTAGACGAACCTGAAAATTTACTTTTTTGTAAAAAAAAATCTATAATTATTGTGCAATAACATTAAGTCTTACAAAACAAACAACATTTTGTCAAATTCTAGACCAGAATTTGTTTTATTATTATTTTTCAATTTTAACCTCTTTTATCGTGATTCTGATCAAAATTGCACAGCAAATTATCGTGCCTTTAGTGTATCTTTAGTTTCCACATCGATTCGCTGTAGATTCGTGTTTAAATTTTGAAATTTAACATAAATTAAAATAAGTTGCAAAATTCCCAACTTCAGCCATGTGCAACAATTTCCACATCACCCGTGCGGGAAACCGATAATGGGGTAATTCATGCGTTCCAAACTGTCAAAATTCCAAAACGTCATTGCCATTCTTCGGTTCGCTGCTTTTGTTCGTGTTTGAAGTTTCGGGCCGAGACTCTGCTGGGGAATAAGATGAGGTCAACGGGATTTATTAAAGGATTTTGAAATTTCTCAGGTTCTCCTTACTGAAATATTCTGTTTAAAGGGTTGTGTAGTAGACATCCTAAAGAAACTCAGCTGAAAAAATCAAGATTTTTCCGTCGTACTTTTTAATTTCCGCCGATATTTATTTATCAGATAATTTAGAACCCATCCGTAACGTTCGTGGTAGCAATTAAACTCTGGTCAGAAGAGCCTAAGTCAGTTTTCTTATGAAACTTGAAGCACATGATTTGGAGACAATCGCAATCCATAGGTTCAAGGCTCTCAACATCCAACACAACAAAATGCTTATAAACGACGGCGGATCACCGGATTGAATAAAATTCAATAAATATGACCCCTTGGTTCTCGTTCAATCGAGTCTGATTAAAAGAAGATATTCGAAAAATCTCTTCCTTTTCAAATGAAAACAAAATGTGACAAAGTCTTTTCTGATTTTCCCCCCAGCAACCTCCAGTGTGCTGCGATTTGTTTGGCGGGTTTTAAAAATCATGCATGCCAAACGGCGGGTTTTAAAAGTCATTGTTTATGTTTTTGACATTAGTTTACATAAAGAATTGACTAAGAAAACTACCAAAACAAACCTGGAAATGACAGTTGAACCAGGTTGAACCTGGGTTGTAAATGTTCAAGCCTACCATGATATCATAACTGACTTGCCTTTATTTATGTACGAATAAAGTCAAGTTGGTCTCTTGCTGGATTTTTCTCAAATTTACATCCAAATTGATAATTTTTTTAATCAAATTTATGGTAGTGGTGTTTTCAAGTCTAATGTTGAAATAACTGTATAAATAATTATATAGAAATAATAAGTTTAGAATGGTAAAAATGGTGACACTTTTTTTGGGCTTCTCACAGCGTTATCTCAGCACTCACATTTTACATATGGGACGGACTAGATTAGAGCGGCAGTATAATAGGCAGTTAACTATTTGACTAACATGGGGTCGCAAAACATGAATTGAATGTTAAAAGTGAGAAAATTAAAAAACAAAAAAAAATAATCATGAGTCGAAGTCCTATACAAACTTTCGGATAATCGGACTTCGGATAATCGAAACTTGGGAAAATCAAGTCTTGACTGCATACAGTGTTTTCATTTCACGTTGTATTTTTTTTAAAGCGTTATTCGTGAATATTTTTTTCGCTTAGTCAAAATCCATGCCAAGAATCGCGACATTCAAATATCAGAAATTTGAAATTTCTAGTCTGGAGCTATAATACTTTTAAAAAATCGATGAGAACTAATTAGAAACAATTTAAATAGTCTTTTCTATAAAAAAAATAATAATAGAAGAATACAAATAGTGGAAAAAGTGTACAAATTTGTCAATTTATGATATATTTAAAAAAATTAACTGCTGATTTGAAGTAGGATTTTTTAAATATATGCAATGAAGCTTTGTTGTGATCAACTACCATTAGACATGGTTCCAATTACTTGATTTATTCATATACTTTCTTAAATTCAAAATTTTAAATAATCATCCCAAAGCTTTTAGCTTGTTAACATCAACAAAAGCATTTGAATTATTTGTGTTTATATTTGTGTTATTCAAAACCCAACGACAACCAAATAATCCTGAGATTTTCTGAAAAATTTAAAATTTTGATAAAGCCATTGCAAATATTATTTCAATGTTTTGTTCCCCAAAAAAGAGAAATTTTACTTAAATTGAAATTTCCAGGATGTTTAACATTTTTTATGCATGTTTAATCCATTCAAAACTTTTTTTATCATTTTACAAATTTTGGATTTTGTAGTCCAATACTCAAATGTTTAGGGGAAAAAATATTATACATTCATTGATGTTAGGTTAGGGCAAATTTTTGATAGTAGCATAACTGTGATACTTTGCTGTTTCGAAATTTCGAAAATCAGGATTGATTTTTTTACCATCTAGTAGATCTACTGTAGAACTATAAATAAAATTGTTACCAGCCTAACCGTTTCCTCTCATTCTAATATTTTGATAGAAAACAATAGTTTCAGAAATAGAAGATTTTTGTTTGAATTAAACAAAGCAAATCATTACCTAGGACAAGTTTATAGTAAAATGTCACTAAAATTTCTGAAAAATGAATGTTAAGGCGCATTAATTATGACAATTCGCATCAATTATGATAACAGTTGTTTCAACAGCAATGCAGTTCACGGCTCAGTTGTAATTTGTA